>NC_054536.1:89909438-90079438 GCF_017654505.1 Polyodon spathula | reverse complement strand
ATAAGCGGCAACCTGTATTGCTTTCATATGGATTCACCATTACTGAAAACCAAGCACAGGAACATTGGGGAATTAGTGGTGTGTTAAACAAACAGTTCTAGAAATTCTCAGATAATATACATATGAAGACTTTTACTTGATGTGTTTGTCAGGTTTATAGTAACTACTGTTGTTTAGCTATCTTGGGCACAGTATTGGTGGATTAAGACAAATCAACTTACAAATCCTCCTCCTTGCTTTGTAGTCATCCTCACAGTGCTCCAAGCCCCTTTGCTGGTGAATTACTCTAAATATTATTCTATAATATTAATGCATATGTTATGGTAAAAGTCTGAGTTTGGTCAGTCTTCAGTTTTACCGGTATGTGTCAACATTTACCAAATAAGGTGGTAAATGTCTGAAATGATGAAGAAATATATTGTCTTTCAGACATTTACTGGTGAATCTTATGGTTTACCAAAGCTGCTTGGCAAATGCAGGTATATCATTGAAGAATGTATTTATTTCTGCAGACGCATTTTCCAGTAACAAAGTAATCATTCATGCTTGCTGTAATGCTCAATGAGCAAGTTTAAAATAGTTCAACATGGTACTGAACAATATCATGATGCACTTATGTAGAACAACCAACATTCTGGTAAATGTGCTTATAAAACAATTCACAATAGTGTTGAAGGATCTTGTACTCCAAATAACATTGTTATATTAAATGCAAATTAAATATTTTTTGTTTTGTTTTTTCAACAAACAATCACTCTTTGGTTATAACACAAAACAACACGAAGACAGGCAATGAAGCCTTATAAGAGCACCTTTTGCTGGAACCCTTTTTTGATCGTTTGAACCCTTGTCCACCAAAAATAGGCTGCTTAGAAACAATTTACCTGTCATGTTGGCCACTACAGAAATGTGCTAAAGCGATTCGAAAAACATTCGCTCGTTAGCCAAAGCCACTTGGTTATAATTGAGATTTCCCGGGAAATCTCAGAAGTAAAGAGTTATCATCGTTATTTTGGACATTTACCGATTTTACCAATATACAGACTTTTACCGTAACACATCTCCTATTTTAGAAATTATTAAAAATTATTGGTTATGTTAATTATTTAAAAAATACCTGTCTTTAAATCTTCTGTTTGTCAAAAGTGCTCTTTTTTCAATACAAACTTTATTTTTTTTTAAATGCAACTTTTAAAGGCAAAATACTGGAACTCCGATGTGAATGGAGTTGAAGGGACAATAACGGATCGCAGTGGGAAAGTAGTGCAGCGACTGTTTGGAAAATGGCACGAAGGAGTCTATTGTGGGGTGCCACCTTCAGCAAATTGTGTTTGGAGACCAGGTAAGTAGAAGCAGGGCTTGGATGCATTGTGAACTGCTTTATCTAAAAGGAAGAAGAGCTGAACATGTTTTTCATAACTAGAAATAAAACCGCAGAACTCTGGCTAACTGTTCAGATAAATTTTATACAAACTGCACTTGAGCAAACGCTTATTAAATCTGATGTGGAGTGTTGTTATTCAGTTAGGCTGTGTTTGTTTTAAATCTCACTCCACTCATAAGTGCTGAGTGCCTTAAGACATTTAAATAATGTATGTATTTTACAAATTGCAAAATAAAATGATGCATTGTACAATGCAATAAAACGATGTATTATATGATGCATTATACAATTAAATAAAACGATGCAATATACGTAGGGCGTCTGATTTTCGGGTTGTCGTCAACAGTTTAAATCCACAACTTATGTACTGTATATTTTCACACATTGGGGTATGCAAACTTTTGATGAGATCTATCTCTCTTCCCTCTCTCTCTTTCTCTCACACACACATACTGTATATGGAGGCATTTCTCCATTCCAAGCAAGTTTTATTTTGTAGTGGAGTTGCAAGTATAATTGCACACAACATACGGGAAAACTAAACATCTTTACTCCATGCTGTTTTACAAAGAGAAACGATGGACTGTTACATCTAAATGCTCTTGGCTTGAACACACACCCATAAAACAAATAACTGGGAAAAGAAGTGTGCAAAAAAAGCAAAAGCCTTAAAGCTATACTGCTGTAATATATATATATATATATATATATATATATATATATATATATATATATATATATATATATATATATATATATAGTATGCATTTTGCCTATAGAAAGTCTACACCACCTTGAACTTTTTTCACATTTTGTTGTGTCAGTGCCTCAGAGTTTCATGCATTTAATTTTTTCTCCACTTATCTACACACCATACTTCACACTGTTAAGGGGGAAAAAAAAAATTATATTAAAAGTACAAAACTAAAAGATTGTAATTGTATAAGTCTCCACCCCCCTGAGTTAATACTTGGTGGAAGCACCTTTGGCAGCAATAACAGTTCTGAGTCTGTTGTGATAGGTGTCTGCCAACTTTGCACTCCAAGATTTGGAAATATTTGATCATGTTTCTTTACAAAACTGTTCAAGCTCCGTCAAGTTCCTTGGGGAGCGTTGATGGACAGCAGTCTTCAAGTCATGCCACAAATTTTCGATTGGATTTAGGTCGGGGCTCTGACAGGGCAACTCCAGGACATTTACCTTTTTGTTCCTTAGACACTCCAGTGTAGCTTTGGCTGTGTGCTTTGGGTCGTTGTCATGCCGAAAGGTGAACTTCTGTCCCAGTTTCAGCTTTCTTGCAGAGGGCAGCAGGTTTTCCTCAATGACTTCTCTGTACTTTGCTCCATTCATTGTCCCTTCTATCCTGACAAGTGCCCCAGTCCCTGCCGATGAGAAACATCTTCATAACATGATTTTGCCACCACCATGCTTCATAGTAGGGATGGTGTTCTTTGGGTGATGCGCTGTGTTGGGTTTGCGCCAAACATAGCACTTTGCATTTAGGCCAAAAAGTTCCATTTTAGTTTCGTAAGACCACAAAACGGCCACATGGTTACAGAATCTCCTGAGTGTTTTTTTGCATATTTCAAACAGGATTCAAGATGGGCTTTCTTGAGTACTGGCTTTGTTCTTGCCACCCTACCCACAAGCCAGATTTGTGGAGTGCTTGGGATATTGTAGCTCTTGCAAAGTTGCCATTGGCCTCTTGGTAGCCCCTCTGATCAGTCTCCTTCTTGCTCGGTCATCCAGTTTGGAGGGACGGCCTGATCTAGGCAGGGTGTTGGTGAAGCCATACACCTTCCACTTCTTAATAATCGTCTTGACCGTGCTTCAAGGGATATTCAAGGCCTGTTATTTTTTATACCCATCCTCTGATCTGTGCCTTTCAACAACTTTGTTCCGGAGTTCTTTTCAAAGCGCCTTGGGGCTCATGGTTGAGTCTTTGCTTTGAAATGCACTACCCAACAGAGGGAACCTACAGGAACTGCTGAATTTATCTTGAAATCACATGAATCCCTGCAGTTTAGACCACTTAACTTGGTGTGTGATTTTGAAAGCGATTGGTTACACCTGAGCTAATTTAGAATTGCTATTGCAAAGGGGGTGGACACTTATCCAACCAAGTTGTTTCAGTTTTATTTTTAATTAATTTTCTACACATTTCTAGAATGATTTTTTTTTCACTTGGAAGTTGTGCGGTAGGATGTGTAGATAAATGAAAAAAAAAAAACTGTTTTAATTCCAGGCTATAAGGCAACAAAAGGTGAAAATCTTGAAAGGTGGTGTAGACTTTCTATTGGTACTGTGTATGTGTGTGTATTTATACATATATATATATATATATATATATATAGAGAGAGAGAGAGAGAGAGAGAGAGAGAGAGAGAGAGAGAGAGAGAGAGAGAGAGAGAGAGAGAGAGAGAGAGAGAGAGAGAGAGAGAGAGAGAGAGAGAGAGAGAGAGAGAGAGAGAGAGAGAGAGAGAGAGAGAGAGAGAGAGAGAGAGAGAGAGACACAGTATATAAACACTAAGCCACATTTTTCTAATAGGTAAATCAGCTTACTGCAATCGTGCCAGTTCTGCTCTGTTGCATTTGAATCACAGGCAACCGTGATTGTGTTTATTCATATACAATATCTATTCAGGGAGTTTTTGGGTCTAACCCGAATGCAGGAAAAAGCATTCGGGGTGAGAGAAATCGGCTTAAACCCGAAAATCGGATACCCTGATGTACAAGCAGATGAGTACTACTGTAGATATCAATTGATTCTGTCACAGCGAGTCAATAATTCATTCTTTTTGTTCAGATCCCATGCCTAACAATTTTGAACAGTACTATGGATTCACCAAGTTTGCACTAGAGTTAAATGAACTGGACCCTGCAACAAAGCTGCTGCTGCCACCAACTGACACCAGATTCAGGCAAGACCAAAGGTGAGAGAGTTTGCTTATTAAATCACATAAAAAAAAAAAAAACACATTATCTTCATCTATAAATACAGCTGCCCTCTACTGAAATGATTGATCAGTTCCTCTGTTGCGCCACTGGGTGTCACTCATGGTTTCAGTGTGTGTGTGTGTGTGTGTGTTTGTGTGTGTAATGAATTGTACTTCAAGTATTTTTGGGAGAAATTTGCTTCTCAAACCAACCTGTGTTTAAGTTCACCTTTTGAAACCCTGTGCTGGTAACAGCATGAGTTTAAAGTATTTGATGATCAGGCTGTTCTGAAGGAGTGCCAGCACAACAACAGGTATTTTCTGCACTATAGAACACTGATAGAGAAAAGTAAATATCCACACAGTTATAATAAAAAAAAATTTAAAAAAAAAAAAAAAAAAAAACTACACATCATCCATACAAGCACTTCCAATGTGCAAAGTGCAATGTTACAGCGTCGTTGCATGTGATGTTTTCAGCTCGCTGTTCTACAATATTGAACTGTTTATTTGGGGAATTTCGTAACGTAATACTCATGTGGTTGTTTTTAATGTACCACTCATTTGAATCTGTTCTTTCCAACATATGCTTTGGACATACTACTTGTGAAGAATCGGGGAATGTTGATACTACATTATTATTATTATATTATTATTATTATTTTTTTTTTTTTTTATTTTATTTTTTTTTTCTGATTTATGCTTCAACACTGCTGTGTCACAGAAATGTTAAACTCAAGTTTGTCTTGGCATGCTTTACATCCCAATACTATAACGCGCAGTAGGCTGTATCAGATTACTCGAGTCTGGGAGCATTGCAGATTACCTTGGGGTGTATATTTATCTTTATTCAGAATAAAGTAATTTGCGGCAGTTGTAAATCATTCCTTTAGTAAATAAATAAATACATCTATTGCCTGGCTAACACATCACTGCAAGTTTGTTTTTAAGTTGAATCGCGTTTGTTTTAAAATGGGACATTAATTATCCACAGCAAATAGTCTGTTGTATGCATGTGTGTAATAACTTACGCCAAAAGTTTCACCAAGTGTGGACAAGTGGATCTTAAGGTGTACTTTTAACTTGAACGTAGTTTTATTTGGAAGTAAAGTTTTTGGAGGGTATAACTGTAATCTGTGTAAGTGAAGTGTAATCAGTTTTCAGGATAGCTGTGTCAGTCAATAGGGAAAACATATAATGCGTGTCTTTATAAACTTTGAAATATTTCAATTCCATTACTGAGGGAAATGAGACAGACAACATAGCAAGGATTCCAGCACCTATCTTGGCAATCAGATTTGGTAAGAAATTAAAGAAATGTGGGGTTTTGAAAATGCCTATGGGGGTGGAAGTAGAGAGAGACTTCTTTATTGTTGCCACATATGAAAAAGAAAAACGTTTTACTGCCAACTAAACCTGGTGACGATTGACCATGTGCTATAAAGTCTGATTATAACCAGCCCTGACCTCCAGGTTGAAAATGAAATGACTTGAGTTTGAAGTAGTAATGTTGAACCAATATTGTAGAAACAAAATTCATGTATGGTAATTTGTAAGATATTTAATACCCGTTAGTGAAAAGACAATTTACCAAATGCTGCTCTTAAGTTTCTGACAAACATTACTGGAAATATTTTTTTTAAACCTTATACCAGAGATTAGTTGAAGTGATATGTACTGTACTCATCTTTTTATAGATTTTATTTTATTTTTTAATCCTCTTGTTTGTAGGCTACTTGAGGAAGGGAATGTAGAATTAGCAGAAGAGCAGAAACAAAGAATTGAACAACTTCAGAGAGAGCGGAGGAGAGTTTTGGAGGAAAACAATATGTCACATCAGCCTCGTTTCTTCAGGTATTAAACAGCTATGCCTTTTCTTACACATCCTTGCTACAATACTTCAGTATATGGCAAATGGAAAGAAAATGACTATTTTGGTATTTTAAAATACATCTCGTGGTTTGTGGATTTGTTTTCTTGTATTTAGGAAAAACATTTTCTGAAGTTCTGTAAACCAATAGAAATTGGGAGCTCAGAGATAAACGTGCATGTTTCTACAGAGGATTATTGTAACCATTTACCATTCGAACCATGAACCATTTTTCCTATTTAAATCGAAGCAGGTAGGAGTAAGATTTAAAGAGTTTTAGCATTGCATCTTTGAAATCTACTTTGGTGTGCAAAAGTGATTTTATTTTATTTATTTACTTATTTATTTATTTCTACTGTTTTGTGACAGAAAATCAAGCGAAGATACTTGGGTCAGCAAACAAACATACTGGGATCTGAGAAAAGACCCTGGCTTTGCCAATCTTGACAACCCAGTACTTTGGTGACTCGGACATTACGAAGATCTGCATATCATTCCCAAGATGCTGTTACATTATGATGACATGAGAGAGAGAGACACAAAAGTTTTGCTTCACCCTATAGAATAATGTTATGTTAACATATTGCATTACATACCACTTGAATGAAAAACTGACAATTAAAATGTGACATTTTGAAAATCTAACATGAAATACTGTACTATTATTATGGCTTCCGATAGACTTTTGCGATATCATTTTGTGGTTTGTTTGATTACATGATGTTAAATAAGAAAAAATGATGTTCATATAGATTCAAGTCTCAATCGTAAAATACAAGGGCATACAAAAATGTCAGCCATAGCTGTGTGTGTGTGTGTGTGTGTGTGTGCGTGTGTATGTATGTATATATAGCATTTGTTTTTGTTTTCTGTTATTAATGGGTCTTAGTGCAGTTCATAGAGCTAAAATGCCTTAAAATACGGCTGGCTTCACAGAGCCTGATTTAACACTTATCCTAAAGGAAGGTTAAGGTAGTCCAGGATTAGAGCTAATCGGGGTCTGGAATCAGCCAATAGAGGTTAAAATAAGAAAGATATGTTTTCGCCTTTTATTATTATGACACATTTTGAACGTAGAAGAAATATGCAGATGTGTTCTCTATGTGTTTTTATTTTTTGTGTTTGCCTTCATGATGCACAAATAGAGTAAACGCACCTTCTGAACTTCACACTGCTTCCATAACCAGTTTATACAGAGGTACGCATGGCATGAATATGTAATTATGAAGTGTTTCCAAACTAATGCTGTTTCTGTATATATTCTTGCTCTGTTTGTAATAGTTTCCAGAAGTGTTGCTGCATAAAATCACTTTCTTGACTCTCTACCTCTTAAGATAAACAGAATACTTCACTTTGTATATCATGCCTTGCTAGCTGCCTTACAGGTTCAATGTATTAGGTTTTGTATCACCTGTTTAGCTCTTTAAAAATGTGCGTTTGTTGTCTAATAAATTAAGATCTATATATTCTGTTCACTTTGTACTTCAGTCCTAGACTTAAAGTATTTATGACATGCTTTGTTCAGTGATAAATATAACAGATCCAATAGAAAAATAATGGATTTAATATCTCAGATTTAGAGATCGAAGCTTCCAGGGTTATGGGATTATAAAGTGCTAACTTTAAATTTCAAGAGTTTCGTAATCCGATCTGTAATAAACTCATCTTTGTAAACTCACAAGGGATTTTCCAGTCTTGTATCTGTTATTTTTTCCTGTTTTAAGAGCCTCTGCAATGCAACTTTAACCACTTCTGCATGGCACGCAAAACCCATGCACTTAAATTAGTTACAGTGGACCTTACTCATGAAACAATACTGTGCCATGTGTGCATTTGGGTTGGTAGGCTTTGAATGCGACCCTGTGTGTTTGTTTTGTGTGGGGTTTTCTGGTGCTGTACGTCAGACTAAAATAAGTGTGTAACAATCCTTTTCCATTCCTGTTATTTAGAAAAACATGTTCAGTGTAATTCCTGGTAAGTGTCAGCCATTGGTTAGGATGCAATGGCAGGATGTTAATATGCCAAAGTCTTTATCTGGCTTCAAAGGAGGCAATACATACAAGGATGTGGATCTTCACTTGGCTCAGTTTGGAAGGCCATGCACTTGAAAGTATAGCTACACGCTTGTTGTGAGTGATTCACATGGCATTAGCCACCTTAACCATCTTCTCATTCTTGTCCATCGTGTGTGTGCCTTAGCATTTCTAATTGGAAGGGAATGCTTGATATGGGTTGATTCCAAACCTGATGTGTACGATTTCATTCTCCCATTACAACCGTGAACTGGGTTTAAATGTTGTTCTCTTTAATAAACAGTTCGAGTCAACCCTGATCCAGTTCAATGTTATAGAGCTTGTGTGACACCCCGAGTAGCAAGAAAGACCGCATTATTCTATTAGCACTAAACACAGGACATTGTTAAAATCTGTATGAAAGTCGTATGCTGCTAGTAGCACGTTTTACATTAAAAAAGGAATGTCAGTACACTTAACTGCTTTAATGTAATATAACAGTATGTCATTATCTAGCCAAACTTAGACCATATATTTCCGTATCTGATGCTGAGAGACTAATGTCTGCCTTTGTTTCATCTAGAATTGATTATTGTAATGCAGTTGTTTCTGGTGGCCCAAAACGTGTGGTATCCCCCTTGCAACTGGAATACCACCGCTAGAATTCTGACTTAAAATAAGAAAAAGTGAACATATTACCCCTGGGACTCTTTACACTGGCTCCCTGTGCCAGTATATAATTGATTATATTTTTCTTGTAGAGCTCATAAATCATGGAATGGTCTGCTTTCATTTGTCAGGGAAGCTGGGACTGTTACAGTTTTCAAGTCAAGACTAAAAACTCACTTTTATAAAAAGGCTTTCTTATCTTAGTGGGTTTTAATGTAACTTTAAAATTGCTGCTTTTGTATTATTATGTGTATATTGTTATTTAAATGGTCTGATTGTGGCAGTTGTATGTGTGACATGTTGTACAAATGTATTGTGGTTCTTTTTTTCTGCTGTGTACTGTACAGTGCTTTGCGACACTTGTATAAAAAGCGCTATATAAATGTAAAAATAATAATTGTTGTCAAGCAAAACATACTTGTGATTGCCATGCTCAATGTGTTCAAGGTGGAGTGATCATTGTGTTTTACAATGGTCTCATAAACTAAACTATATGATGACAAGTACTAAGCAAGTCAAAGGTGATAACAGCACAACAGACGGTATCTGTTTAGAAAGATAACTTGAGGCCCAGTACTTTAAAAGTAAATGTCTGCATCCAGTTATCCGGTCACAGGATAGTATGATGCAATTATCTGTAAGACCTGCAGTGCTGTTTCAGGATCTGAGGGAATGAAGTTTACTTCACTGCTCCTTGGCTGGCCAATAAAACCAAGTGGACCATTCCTAGGAGGATACATGCCCATGGCCAGCCATACTCTCAAGTACAGTAGTTCACTTTGTATCCCCAATAGCGTTATCATGCCGGTGGCCTTAAGACTGCACACATTAATGTGGTGGCTTAAAGAAAAAGCAGCTTCAGGAGTAGTTGTAATCCACTGTATTGATTTATGGGTGTATGTTTTAAAGTTTGCAAACAGTATGGAGTTGAAGTTTGATGAAGAAGAGTTGCCTGTCTGCTTTGCAAATAGAGCAGGCTCTTTCAACATGTCAGACCACGACTTTGCCTGAACCAGGAGACTGGTGGTTGATCTTCAGCTATTACTTCTATATAATGCCAAGTACACTGCATTATATATACTTGGTGCTTCCTAATAGGCGCTTGTGTGAGCTACTTTGCGGCTTCATTTGATTGGTACCTTTTAACCCTTGAGGGTCTTACAATGTCACAAAGGTCATGTCAGAATATTTTATGACTGACTTTTATAGAGGGATGAATGTAGACACTGTGTTTCTGTGTTCTGTTTCTAGTTTGATAAGTACAGCATAATAAATAAACTGATGTTTAGTAATGTCTAGTGTTTATCTATCTCCTTGTTTTGGAAGGTAAATTGCTGGGGTACCTATATAAGTGGTGTGACAAAAGGGGATTTAGAATATATAATGTGGGAATCAGCTAACAAATATGTGATATTTTTACAGTACTGTTAAACACCTCCTTGCACCTTGTGGAGCAGTAGAAAAATGCTGTTAACATCTTGAATTCTTGAGTGCAGAATCTTCATCCTTGTGACCTAACATGCACGGTTTATGGCTTGTGTGTGTTTAAACTAATTTACAAAGGGCTATATAAACTTGATAATCATTACCTTAACGAGCGACAGTCATTTGGTACAAAAAGTTACTGGATATACATCCATGTAATTCGTACCACAGGAGAACGTTCAATCAATGTTATTGATTTTTATAAAGTGTTATATCCTACATGATTATATCATTTTAATTTGTTGCGTTATTCACGTTGTGAAAAATTGTAATCCACGTTGATGGATGTTTACATTTAATTTAAATGTATGTTGTTCGTGTTTTCTGTAATGTGTTGAGTACATTTACTCGAGTTGAAACTTCTTCCTTTTTTTCGAAATTAAATCCATTCTTTATAAATGTGCCTAGGCTTGAAAATCGTGGGTTTGACATGCCTGTTCATGTTTCAGAGCACGTGGCTTTGGTTTTTATTTATTTATTTGATAGAAAATGTTGCAGTTAACTACGATCTCTTAAAACCAAGGTTATGATTGACAATTATTTACAGCTATCAAGAGTCAGGTCGCTTCTCTGACATTATCATGGACCAATTAGAGATAACAATAGGCAACTGGGCGGGTTTTCCACAGCTTGGTTTAAGACACTGTCGAGTACAGTGGCAACAGCAAAACACTAGGGCGTTAGAGGTGAGTTAGTAAGTGTTTTAAAACCAAATGCCGGTATATTCTTATGATTGAAAATGCTTGTACTATTAGGCTTTGTTTTCTTTGATGTATTACATGTTGAACGTTAATTGAACGTGTCATTGAATTGTAGTTTAATTATAAACAAATGCGTTTGCATTGTATTACTCAGTTTATGTGTTTTTCTGTACTTGTGTGGTATTGGTAATGTCTTTTGCCGCATTATTCTCTTTGCAGAAGTGGATCAGGAAAATAAATGGAGATTGCAGTTTACTTATTGTGCAGTTTGTAGCGCTGTAGGAAGTATAACGTTAAATATGACCAACAGAGTTGAAAACAAGTAAATGTTGCGAAAGTAATCAAACGATTATCACAGTGTACTATAGATCCAGATTGATAGGGCAGCTTCCACTTTCAAACTATCAGGGTCACGTGTAAGACTGGCGATAAACCCGGTTCCTTCCTACCTCTGTACAGTGGTCAGAGTCGTGGAAACAAAGTTTAACAAACCCTTGATGTTCTTGCTCAGTCTTTTCAAGTGAGGGCAGTTATGAAACAGTGATGATAATTTATGTATTAAGACTGACCCTGTATGTACTGGAAGTGAAGGTTTTATTTTTTGATAATAAAATGTGGTTGTTTCAAGCGATGAGCACTCATCCCAGGATCTAGGATATATAAACACAATGTTCTGCAAGGTACATATTAAATGCTTTGTTGCCTATTTAATCGCATACTGTTATCACAACATCTACTTTATAGACGATTGCAAAATGCACAGTATAAAAAAATATTTCTAAAAACAAACAAACATCTGTTTTATAGCTCCAGAGCTTGGATATTTCATGGGTAATCCCCTGCTGGTGCTTATTGGCTCAGGGATAGTTTCATGGAGCGAGGTAGCTGGGGTCCTGGCTGAAAGCACAGTTCATGTGAAATTAAGCAATGGTTTAGTTTTTTTGAGATTAGATTAAGGGGAGGTTTAATTTCTCTAAATAGATACTCACCACTTCTATCTGTATTTTATATTTAAAGCTTTATTACTTATTTCTGATTCAGTTGAAGTATCACAAACATAAAACTAGACCTTGCATTTTTAGTGTCTTGCAGATTACAACCAGAATTCAAACAAATCGCTAACCTGAATCCTCTTGAAGATTGTACTTTTGTGGGTTTCCCCTTAGTGATGAAAATATCAGAGCATTAGGTGGTTAGTAAATATTTCATTATTTATTAAGAAACTGCCTAATATTTACTGTATATCAGGATTTCTTCATTTTTATTTTCTTAAAATTATAGGGGTAAATAAGAAACACATTAACATGGTGTTAACATTATTGACCTTCTCACATTACTGTGCTGTGTTTGCATTATTGGTAAGGTTTAGGGAGACATTTTATAGAGACCATATTGAAAACACCTCAATAAGCACATTCCAATTAGACTTTGTTTTTTTTACTGTTAATTTCCTATGCCCTGTGTTTCACTGTATTTAATGTATTATGTATTGTTCCTCACTATCATGCTTTATGATGGTGGTCCACAATGGAAGGTGCTATATAAAATAAAGATTGATTGATTTTTTGTTTTATTTTGTGGTCCTATCTTAAGCAGGTGTTGGGTAATTGCCAAAGATGTTTGCCAAAGCCACCAGTAGCTTTGTGAAGCAGATAGACTCCGATGGAGAGCTGATTCCTGTTGCTCGACTGAATGACTCTGACAAGCTTCAGCCTCTGTGTCTGGTGATTAAACGCAAGAGATTCTGGTTCTGGCAGAAGCCAAAGTATATTTCATCACCATTCACCTTGAGCGATGTGCTTACAGGAGACAAGCCTATTAAACCTGGTACAGAGCTTTGTCTTTTCAGAAAGTACAACACAGACAGTGTGCAGAATTGCTAATAATGAGTATACAGTATCTTCCTAAATCAGGGCCAACAAAGTATTTAATAGCACAAGATTTTTTTTTTCAAACCTGTTAGTGATGTGCTGTAGTTATATATATATATATATATATATATATATATATATATATATATTTTTTTTTTTTTAAGCACAGTAAAATGTAACCATAATTGTGACAAGCAGCTGGAAGACTCTTGTCAGATAAGTTGGAATCCATTCACACTGGGTCAGTTTCAAACAGACTCGGTCTGGTTCATTTAGTTTGAAGCAATGTATCAATGCACTTGCAGTTCACACTTATCAGCGAGCAAAGGGACTGAATTCATTTGGATGCAAGCTAAAATGTATTTTGTCATTCACTTTTCTGTTTGTTTTCATGACCAAGTTCATTGGAGTTCACAATGCAGTTAGCAAGTGCACTCGGTTTGTTGCTGTGGTCTGTTTCTATGGGTGAACCATACTCGTTGCGTTTGCCTAATGGACCAAGACTCCCTCTTTAGGTGGACTTGGTACGGTTCGTTTCCCAAGCGGACTTTGTTGTTCACACACCACACCACACCAAATATACTGAACCCTCTAAACGGACCCAGTGTGAACACAACCTTAGTCTACAGAAACAGACAATTGTTCAGAGACTATTTCATAAAGTTACATTTTTACTTAAGTAAAATGTACTTAAGTTGCATAGTTTTGCATTCCTTTATGAACTTTTGAATTGCCTGTTTCTAGATTGTGAAACTGACTGTGTGTTTCAGTGGTGGTGGAGTCTGATTTCCTGAAGTATGAAGGCACATTTGAGGATCTCATCGGAGGGAATGTCAGAACTGAAGTTAGAAACCTCAACATGGGCTTGGAAGGAAAAGGTTCCTCAAAACTACAGTCTTCATTTGGAGAATTAAGGAAGCAGGAAGTTGATGTTCTTCATCTCCTACAAGACTCTGAAGAAAGGTAACTATTTATGTGCAGTGCAACTCTTTTTAATGATGCATAAATAATATATAGAGCTGTGACCAAAAGCTTTGCATTACCTAGAATTTTAGGATTGAGACCTAATTAATATATATTATAAACTAATATATATATATATATATATATATATATATATATATATATATATATATATATATATAAATATATATATTATTGGTAATATGTACATCATCATAATGTAACAGCATCTTGGGAATGATATACAGATCTTCGTAATGTCCGAGTCACCAAAGTACTGGGTTGTCAAGATAGGCAAAGCCAGGGTCTTTTCTCAGATCCCAGTATGTTTGTTTGCTGACCCAAGTATCTTCGCTTGATTTTCTGTCACAAAACAAATAAATAAATAAATCACTTTTGCACACCAAAGTAGATTTAAAAGATGTAATGGTCAAACTCTTTAAATCTTACTCCTACCTGCTTCGATTTAAATAGAAAAATGGTTACAGTAATCCTCTGTAGAAACGAGCACATTTATCTCTGAGCTCCCAATTTCTATTGGTTTGATTACATCATGTAATCAAAACAACTACAAAGTGATATCGCAAAAGTGTACTGGAAGCCGTAATAGTAGTACAGTATTTCATGTTAGATTTTGAAACGTCACATTTTTCCTTTTTGTCAGTTTTTCCCATTAAGTATATGGAAAACTACAAAGCGATAAGTAAGTCAGTATGTTACGGTAACATTATTCAACACTATGAAGTCAATTGAGATCATTCTAGTGCTGCTAAACTTTTGGCCATAGCTGTATCTAAAGCAGTTATTTTTCCAATACATTTCCCTTTCTCAGGATGATAAACATGGACCACCCCTTTGTGCAGCAGACTCGTGAAAGGCCCAAGGAAGTGTTTGGTGTTCTTAAAGAAAAAATCATCACCACTCAGAAGTGCTTGATTTCTGAGCAAGTTCAAGAAGGGCAGTTGGGCAGTGTGCAGTGGTTTAGAGCGAAACAGATAAAGGTAAGAACAATAAAATGGTTAACGTTATTATTTTTATGTAATAACACCCTTTTCTAAATTGGTGCTATGAAAAGAAAGCAGCTAATATAACGAACCTGTCATTGTACAAACCTAGCCCAGTAATCGTTGGAGTTGACATTAGTTTTGCTGAGTTAACGTGATTGAAATGTAACAGAACAGAAACAGAAACTGGGAATGCAGCAATTTCAAACTGTTGGGGGCTAATTCAGAGAATAACTATAAAGTGCTTCATATAACAAATACACTTCCATGCCTCAGTTATACCTATTAATTACCAATAACCGCATCATTCTTTTTTTCAGTGAAATTAAGCTTCGTTTTTTGTTTGTTTATTTCTGTAGGTGTCAGTCCAAGAAAATAGGAACATTCAGAAGGACAGTAGTGTGGTCTTAGAAATTCCACCAGATACAGTCCTAGCGTACAGCATTATTGAGCTGAGTATTAAAACTGATGGACAGTATGGTAAGTCTGTGCTTCCCTTTATGATTGACGGGCCTATTTTTTTATCGTTTCATCCTTTCTTTAATAAACTAAAAGAACTTGACATGTTTTACTTGGGTTTTTGGTTCTAGTTTTGCAAAATGAATGTGTTTTACCACTTTCAAAAAATAAGAGTGAGCATTTTTGATTGTTATAAAGAGGATATCTTTGACAGCACTGTTTTAGAACAAATATTTATTTGTTTATGGGAAAAAATGTAAAATATACCTTTTTTGAGTGATTTCTTTTGTTTGTTTCATTAAATATTTTTTACCAATTTTTTTACAGAGTGCAATCATACTTCCTTTTAACTGCAACTTTTTTCACAGAAACAAAAGTGACTTAAATCAGTTTTTCTGTTTTTACGTTTCTCAGTTGTGATTGAGATACACACAGTTTAACAGGTATCAGGTCTTTAAAAGAGAGTAAAAAGGTCAGGGGTAAAACAAACACAATGGATCAGAGATGGCTCATGAGCCACAAGTGGCTCCTGGGCAGTTCAAGTGCAGCTCCCAGTCTCATCTGCAACAAATCACTTACACACTGTACAAGGCGAGCAACCTCAAATGGCATTCTGAAACAAATCATGACACATTTTTAGCTGAAAATCCTCCTGGCTCAGACTCGAGGAGAAACAAGACAGCCTCTTTAAAAGCACACCTCAGCAGTCAGCAGATGCTCCTTTTGGCGTTTAGTAAAGCAGCTGGTGCAGCGATTGAAGCAAGTTTTGCATGGCAAGGAATATTGCTCGTCCCAAACATCCTCATTTAGATGAGTGGATCTTTTTATACAATTGGAGTGTTAGTGCTGAACTAGAGAATGCATGTTTAAATGTTATATTGCAGGTCTGAAATAAATATTATATTTCCATATATTGCATCTCATCATGAGCAGGTACTGTAATCCCTTCAGAATAAATGCAGTGTATTTGTCATCCACAAAGCTCTCAAAAGTGTTTAATGCACACAGCAGTCCTATAAAAATTGTTCTTTTTTTTGTTTGTTTTAAACCGAGCATTCAGATCTTCAAGGGAAGAGCTTGCCAAAAATCTGTTCTCCTATGTGGTGTATGAATTCCATCTAAACCCAGTCATAGAGCAGATCTGAAAGTACCAGTGTAACTTGAAAACCCTCAGGGCATGGCCATGCTTCTCTTTTAACCCTATTTTCGTTGGTTGATTTACATCTAAAATGACCTCATAGCCGTTGTATATGGCAGTATGGCACTCCAGGATGTGTGTGATTTGTGGGTTATCACCACTTCCCAGGCTGTTGAAGGCTCATTCCTTACAACGCACCCAAGGCATGGTGGTATCCCACAACGATCCACACCTTGACGTACTATAATACTGCTTACATTTATACCTTGTGCTGTTTAGAGAATACAGTAAACCGCACTGTAACAGTAGTTACCTTGTGTGTGTGAATAGTTTCTTGGAAACAGTTGGTGACAGACGCATTCATTTATTAAGTTTGTATAAAGTATATGCATCTGTCAAAAAATAGAGTTAAGTCTGCTACCTGACAAGCGTGGGGGCTTTGAAGCTGAATCCAGGAAGAAATCCTCCTCTCCTGATCTCATATCATTGCTGGATGGGCCGATTGAGCTCGACGGAGGGAGTGTTCGGAGGAAGCATGCTGAAGATGTCAGAAACATCCCCAGTGAAGCACCACTCACTGTCCTGAAACAAGGTCATTTCTTTAACACTCTGTGCAGTATTGGTAATTATAGCTTCATCATTTTAATTTGCTGTGCAGGATTCTGAAGCAAATCCAATGAAGGTGTGTTTGCAGTCTTTTGATGTATATGTTTTCAAATTGTATTTTACTTGATACGTTTTATAAGAAGCTGTAATTGTAGTATAATCATCGTTTTTTTTTATTTTTTATTACAGATTTCGAAGAATTTAAGACACAGTTTAAACCATTTGCAGAAATGCCTGAAGACCAACGAGCTGCACTGTTCAAGATGGTGAATAAAGTGTTGTATGATAAAGCAGTGGTTATCGTTGTGGAGAATGTGGTAAGTGCTCGGCTCGTGGAAGCAGGTGTACAGTGGTAATGGTTATGTAACTGAAACGGAATGACCTTTGGACTTGTCTGAAGACAGTGGGTTGGTTTAAACTGTGTAGGATCTAGTTATCGCCATTGTTCAAGTCGTTAAACCAACAGCTTTGTGTGAACCCACATCTATAACGGCGTGTGCGTGTCTCTGTGGTGTATTTGTTTATTGAATGTAAGTAAAATGCTAGGTTTGGGCCTCTTTTAAAATATATATATAGGCCTGGTAGGTTGGCCACTGTTAATATCAATTGAATAGACCCCAGTCTGGTCATGTCTTGAACTGCCCAAATGACCCTTGCATATGGAACACATGTTGAGGCCTGTGTCTCCTTCAGTGGGTAATTAAATTTACATTAACACACGCTGGGTCTAAACAGTTGTTTCACTGCACTTGAATTTATTCTTGAAATATGTTAATGTTATATAACTGAATAAATAAATCAGCATATGCATTACTTGATATTTAGTTTTTTACTTAATAAATGTGGAAATTGGCCCATTGTGTCTTTCAGTAATAACACAAAGACATTCTGAAGGAGTGAATGGAGTAGATTATATTAGAAATGTACAGGATCTTACCTCGGTATCTGCTATGCCCCTATTCGTATGTGCCAAAAGTCTGAATGTTAAACTTTTTCAGTCTATTTTTAACTAATGGCATGTTTTAATTGTAATGTATCCTGCTGGCTGAATGTAACACTTTATTTTTGCAAACATGTTGAGTTCCCCTGGTGTGTCTGTTTGTGTTTCAGCTGGAGCAGCTCAACTCGGGTGATAAGCCAGATCTCTCAGAACTGGAGGAGTTAAACCCCTCTCAGAAAGCATGTGCGACCGCGCTGCTGCAGGCTGTCGGATACAGCTGTGAAGAGGAGAGCCAGCTGATAGAGACGGACAGTCTTCACAGAGCTCCTTGTCTTCTCACTGCTACACACTTCCTCGTCAGTGCCATGGAAGGTATTGTTTATACACGCAATATAGAAATGCTAAGTAGTGCTCTTTTCACTTTTTGATTTTTTTAATCTGTGTAATGTATTGCTTCGATCATTCTAGAATCTCACCATGATGATGATATAAGGAATGATGTACACCATGCTGTACATAAGGCTCTAATTCCTTTTCTCACATTACAGACTTCACTATAACAACCCCCCCCCCCCCCCCCCCCCGGGACCTGGAGAAATGTTCTTTATATCCCGGGACCTGGAGAAATGTTCTTTATATCAGATTGTTCACTATAATAGGGTTTGGCAATCAGATGTATCAGAATAATGAGGAAACAACCTAATTTAATTGAACATCTTTATACAGTAGTTCTTTCATGGCAGCTTCACATTGATCAACATTTAAACTGTATAAAAGAAAACAGTAAAGAAATGAAAACAAATAAAAAGTACACTGACATGCTGAATACAATAATTACGAGCCCTTTCTCTTGAAAAACATACCTAGCGTAAATTGCTTCATATTTTTCGTGCTTTTCTCAAAGCACGCTGTTTCACGCTGTTACCTGCTCACGCCTGTTGCCATGGTTGCAGTTTGTGTGAAGATGGCAATGGTTGCATACGTCACACATGATTCAAACTACAACAGGTTATCTATGAATCAGCCTTATCTACAACAGGTTATCTATGAATCAGCCTTATCTACAACAGGTTATCTATGAATCGGCCTTATCTTCGAATTAGCCTACAATATCTTTGCTTTCACTGAGAGAATAACAATTTCACACTGGAGAAAGTTCAATGTCAGTCAGTACCGAGATCCTTTTTATCCGGGTAGATTTTGTAAAAGTGATCGTTCTAATAGGGCTAATTTTCATTTCTTGCTGCTTTGATTGTTAAAGAGGGTTCGTTATAGTGAAGTTAGACTGTAGTCAAAGTTGTATGTCATGCAAAGCTGTACAATAGTTGCAGCACATTTCTGTTAGAATAAAAATAGCAATAATAATTCCTAATATCCGTATTAGTTGGATTCAGCTTATCACATAATGAGTTGTTTCCTCACTCAAAGTGTGCTGTTCAGAAAAGAAAATACGTTTTAAATATGTACTTTTTTTTTTTTCCCCCAGAAATGTCCGATATTAGTCTTGTAGAACTTGGCAGCTGTTGTGACCTGCAAATAATACAAGCTTTGTGTTCTTTGGTAAGTAGACACAGAATAGTTTCTGTTCCTAATAAATTATTTTCTTATTCTAAAAGCAAATCTTCAGGCTCTTCGAAAGGTTTAGCCAGCAGTGTTTGCACCAGTGCCTGACACACTGCATACCAATTGAAGTGCCAGTATTTTGTGTTCCTGGTATAATATGGTATAGCTGTTATATGTACAAGGTCAGGGGTGGCCAACCCTGGTCCCGGAGAGCCACAATCCAGCAGGTTTTATAGGTAAACCTTAAATCCTCACTGAAGAATGTAAATTGCTGATCAATTTAGCTAGTTAATGTGTTCAATTAAACCAGGAGTGCTCAGCTCTGGTCCGTGAGAGCTGCAGGGTGTTCAGGTTTTTGCTCCAAATGATCTCTGAATTACTTAATGGAACAAATTACTACTTAAATTGGGAAAAAAATAAATTAAATTGTTCCAAGTCTTTAGAAATTGATGATTTAAAGGGTTGCCTATAAAACCTGGAGGGTTGTGGCTCTCCAGGACCAGGGTTGGCCACGCTTTTACTAGATCATGGTGCCCTAGTTTTGATTAGCTGGGCTCCTGAAAGCTGGATCTGCAGAGCTATTTGCCGTATTTCATGAAACAACCTGCACAGGTGTTGGTTGCATTTGCACATACTGACATACCTATTTGTTACAGTTAAGCAGCATTACAGCAGAAGGCGAGTCTTCACTGGAGCCCTCTCTGATTGAAGAGAAGAAATTCCACATAGCTGAGCACCTGTTTGCTTTATCAAACATTAATCTGCAGAAGGATCAGTCTGCAGTGAAAGCAACGACGAGAAAACAGCCTGGATTCCTTCCTTTAATCCTGTCTATAGCTGTGAGTGGACTGGCCACACTGAGTGAAAGCCATTAATGTGTGTCTGGGACTAGCTGGGCTGTTAATGATTTTACATACATTTCTTACAAGGTGTAAAGGGGAAAAAAAGAACTCAAGAAGTGCAATGTGTAATGTGCAACAGTTACCGTTTTTAAACAGACTGACAACATAGCAACACGTCTAATCTCAGCAGAAATGTGTTTTCTACTTTGGTAGAAGAAAAATGTGTTTAAATTGTGTATTTGATTATTCTACTTCGTATTTAAAAAAAAAAAAAAAAGTTTTAAAAGTATTTTAAGCTATATTTTATTTTTCAGCATTGGACTTTAATAAGTTAGATATGTTTAAGAGATAACTGATAGGCACCATAAGTGTCTAAAGGGATCTGCAGGCAGATTTACGGAAGATTTCCATGGAAATTTGTTGTGACTCCTGTGTTAGCGCATGTTGTTTACTGTGCTGAGAAGTTGTTTTATACCAGTAATAACCAGCTGATGGCGCCAAATAGCTGTTTTTGTAATGTGTAAAGGCTTTTAGGAAACCGTTCAGCATTTTTCATGTAATGCTGCAATTTGGAATATTGCTTCCTATTTAATTATTTGTAGTTATTTTGTACTAACAAGATCAAATGGATCACTGGAGGCGGTGTATATCGAATTCAGGTGCCCTGTTCACTCCGCATGTACAGAGCGATCTTTTTCCAGTCACTGCACATGCTCTGCTGGTTTCAGTAGGCACTATGGTATGACGCAGCAGCTGCTATTGATCGGCAGCTCCTGTAAGAAACACGCAACAAACTACATGTAATAATGTGTCAAAAATACACTGTGACATTGAAAGAGGACTTTGAAAAGTTATAGCGTTAAACCAACAAGGTAGTATAATAATAATAATAACACTATGTAACACAATTTTTGTTCCTGGGTAGTAAGTGTTATTTCCTAATTGCTTATGCCTCAAAAGTATAGAAAATGGCTATTATTCCCCACAGACTTTGCTTTTGTGACCAGGACAGGTAAATTTCTAAATATCACTATTTCCAATGAGAAAACCGTATAATCGTAAATCTCGAAAAACTACTCACTTCTAAATCTTTTGTAGTCATTTAGTATAAATACATGTTAATTTGGATTCATATGTTGTTTTTTTCTGACTTTATGTGAACGAAAAAGACACATTCGCCCGTTTTCTTATTGGAAATAGTGATATTTTGAAATGTACCTGTCCTGGTCACAAAAGCAAAGTTTGTGGGGAATAATAGCCATTTTCTATACTTTTGAGGCATAAGCAATTAGGAAATAACACTTACTACCCAGGAACAAAAAAAAATAATAATTTGTTACACGGTGTAATAATAACCCTTTATTTATATAGTGGAATTCATGTACAATACAATTCAAAGCGCTTTACATACAGAAAAAAAATCCAATAAAACATAACAAAAGAGTATAATTATTAAAAACTGAATTAACAATAAAATTCAGAATAAAACATAAAAATGTTATGAAAAAGCTATATTAATTGAGATCTGAAGATTGCAATTGAAGGTGAATCTCTGATAAAAGGGGGTAAGGAGTTCCAGAGTGTGGGGGCATTAAAACAGCCTCTCCCATCCTTTTATCCTTCAGGTAGCACCACAAATAATAATAATAATTATTATTATTATTATTATTATTTAATTGTAGTATCTGCGCTTTCTAAATAAACACCCAGAACTGGCAAACCTATAAAACACACGCTTACATAAATACATGCTCTTTCATGATGAATACACATAGCTTTATTTATTTGCCATCACACCGCTTACAATGTTTGCAATCATTTATATTTGTATACCTTGGGAAAACATTTTGTCAAAGAGAAGCATGTTTATGTTGAAGGGGAAAAATATGTTTATCATGGTTTTAGTTAAATGTAATGTTAGCTTTAAGCTTTATTAAAGTGTGTGTTAAGCAAATCTGCAAACCTGATGTATGGGACAAAAAAAGATAAACAAGTTCCTGTGGTTGACAAACAGGTACACCAGAGTGGGGGAGAAGCTGTTAGGCAAGAAAGAAGACTTTTGTAGTTTTGTAAGAAAGCAGTTTTGTACACTGTTGAAAAACAGTATTTAGGACATAGGGTTAAGTACGTAGCTTAGACTGTTCAGAGGATTTGTGCCGACACCCCTCCTGAAGCAGGGGGTGTGTATTAAAGGTGTGTGTTAATAGCATGAAGGCGGAATACATTAGTTTATTTAGGGGTGCTGTCTGTACTCATTGGTTAAATGCTTAATCATCTGGGGTTGGATATGCATCTGGGAAGTTACCATCATGCTTCAAGGAGAGCTCCTCCAATACCTTCTCCAGAGCACTCTGTTTATATGCTGTTTTGCAGTGGCTTGGAATAAACAGTCTCTGGTTTTGAAACTGGACTCTGTCATCTGTGTGTCTTGAATATTTTTTTCCCCAACATAATGGTGCCAAAACCTGGGACTTTGTGCATCCAGCAGCCGCTGACCTGAGCAAGATGAGGTGGATCATAGTCCTGGTCATCTGCTTCCTGAGGTAATAAAGGTCTTTTCATATCATATAGCTATAGTGACTGGAATATACTATGTGAATAGTAGTATAGTGCAAAAAAAAAAAAAAAAAAAAACGTATTTCTGCCAAAAAACATTGGTTACCAAAAGTTGTTTTTGCTGTTCAAAACTAAAATGTTATTTGCAAGCTTACTCCTGTGGAACACGCAGGATCCCTACTGACAGGGAAATGGTGCAGGTGTTCTTTTCCTGACAGGGAAATGGTGCAGGTGTTCTTTTCCTGACAGGGAAATGGTGCAGGTGTTCTTTTCCTAACAGGAAAATGGTGCAGGTGTTCTTTTCTTGTATGTCACACCTATTTCACATTTACCTGCAGAATGACCAATTGTGATGGACCTTGGTGGGGGCAGTATGTTATTGGCATGTCTTGTATAGGTAATTGATCCCCCAGTGCATAGTCACAAATACTACTGTAGGAAAGAAACACTACAGTGATGTGGACAAGCCCTACCAGCGTCCTTAGAGAGCAGGTCCCTAGCTTCTACCTGACAGACTAAAAGAGGCATTTCCAGTTACAATATGGCATGAATTTGCAATTATTGTGGAAGCTGCATGCTTATAATACTAATTGTCTAGAAATGTCATACCATATTGAATGGTTTGTAAACATGAATTAAATTGAAAAATGTTTAAAAAAAAAAAAAAAGTAATAGATAATAATAATCTTTATTTTTGTATAGCACCTTTCATAGTGGACCACCATCACAAACTGCTTTACAAGAGATGAGACTAGGGTGTGTGAACTATGCACAGCTGCAGAGTCACTTACAACAACATCTCACCCAAAAGAGGGAGCACAAGTTTAAGTGACTTGCTCAGGGTCACACAATGAGTCAGTGGCTGAGTTGGGACTTGAACCGGGGACCTCCTAGTTACAAGCCCATTACTTTAACCACAGGACCACATTACCTCCTATTATGATATGTCCCTATAGGTTAAAACAATGTGGCAGAAATAATTCATTTCTACTAAACACCACATGTAATGGAACTGTACTGAGCTAATCACAGAATACAGCTGTGTACCAACTATGAACACCCTATGTCAAAGCATTTGGTCTGTACCATTAATACAGGCACATGCTAAAACAACATGGCAGTGAAATAATTCTGGACAATCCTGGAAATAGGACTAGGAAAATCAAAGAATGCCGTGGTAGTTTTAAAAATTGACTGGCAAAGGCTTTCATTTGTCTTCCAATTTCCACAGTTGTACTTGCCAGAGATAATCACATACTACAGCTGTCTATCAAGTATGAAGTGTTAGGTCTACATCACCCACACTGCAAACATGACCCCTATATGGCAGCCATCGTGCACAAGTCATAGTGTACATGTATGTACTGATCTCACTTTTACCCTGAAATTCCACCGATGTCTTTATGCAAGCACATGTTCAGGATTATTGCCTAGTCTTTTTGCCAGGCTGGTTTCAAATAGTGTATGCACAGCACCATAGTAAATGTACACAAAGACAAAGTAAATACTCAGTGAAAAAGTTTAAATGACACTATTTTTGTGTTTGTAGTTTTTCTTACGAATACCAAGTTTGTTCAGTTAAAGAACAATTATTTTTTAATGACATAATAAACTCAAAAACAAAATTCTAGATCACACACATTAAAACATACAGAATAACCACAATGTATTATTATTATTTTCTTTAAATGTAAGAGCTTCATAATTATCAACAAAAAATACAAATAAGAGGATTATATATATATATATATATATATATATATATATATATATATATATATATATATATATATATATAAATGTATGTGTGTGTATACACACACACACACCCCTGTATATAGATTTTTCAGGACTGGAAATTCAGTTAAACCAGTTATTCATTTCTATAATGTTCCATATTGCTTAGATGTGTCTTTTAAAAACAACTTCAGGAATAAGTTACAAGCAGCTTTAGGGCAGAACAGGATTAATGACAAACTTCACTTTACAGTACATCCAGAATGGGTAACAGTGACTAAGGATGACAAAACAGAAAAGTAAACAGTCATTTCACCGTTACTTTGTTACATAAAGCAAATGACTAGGAGACAAAAGTGGCATTGCAATTACTGTGGTATTGCTAGCATGTAAACATCTGTTGATAAACCATTGTGTTATTTTATTAATTAATATTAATTATTCAGTAGTGTAAAGCCTTGGTATAAACATGATCATGCCCATCTTGGATTTATCAATAAATAGAAAATTATACACTTTCAAGTATTTATTTATTTATTTTTGGCATGATTAAAAATACAAATGTAAGCTTCAGATGGGCCCCAGGAAATTACTTCAGGTGAATGAATATAGGTGTAGTACAAAACCAAAAACCCCACATCCAGGTCTGTTTCAACTTATTTCAAGTTGATATGAATAGAAAGATATTTTGTAAAAAGTTAAAAAATAAAAATAAATTATAAGTACACTTTCCCTTCAATTGGTATATAAAAAGTCAAAATAGTGTTCAGTACACCCAGTTGACAGGAACCCACTGTGGTTCCACACACAGTTTGTCTACAGCAGCTTGTAGCTTTTCAAAGGCTTTGTCAAGATTGTCATTTACTATGGTCAGGTCAAAATAATGGTTGTACGCACGCTTAATCCGAGCGCTTTCATCTACTGTCTTTTTCAAATCCATGTCCTGTTGGAAATGAAATAAAATACACAAGTAAATAAAAAAGAATGGATAACGCATAACTTTATAATACTTTTAAAATCCCAAACAAAGAGAATGACTTATTTCCAAACACATTCATTTTTAGGTGTCTGTTTATTTTCAGTCCAAATGGTGGGATTGAGTTTTAATTCTCCGTCAGAATTTATATATATATATATATATATATATATATATATATATATATATATATATATATATATATATATATATCTTGAATTAAAAATATTTTTACTCCCTGCATGCAGTACCTTTCACTTTCCTATATGAAATGCAATTTGCCATGTGTCTGCCCAGTTCTGAATGCAGTCTAGATCATTTTGAATGACCTTTGTTGCTGCAACAGTGTTTGCCACTCCTCCTATTTTTGTGTCATCTGCAAGTTTAACAAGTTTGCTTACTATACCAGAATCTAAGTCATTAACCCTTTCAGGACCAAGCATATTTCAGACGCTTCCCCAGGACCAGGCGTTTTTTGTTGACACTTCCTATACAATTTCACTACAAATTATTCTTTTTTACAGTAGCATCTGGTTTTTACAGTAGCAAATGGTTTACTTTTTTTCAGAACACTTGGGGAACATTTCAAAGTACTTCAGAAAACATTTAAACTTTTTTTTTTT
The DNA here is from genome assembly GCF_017654505.1 of Polyodon spathula. NCBI lineage: Eukaryota > Metazoa > Chordata > Actinopteri > Acipenseriformes > Polyodontidae > Polyodon > Polyodon spathula. Next base: position 90,053,103 of record NC_054536.1, on the reverse strand, counting down.
TCAACACAATATTTTGTTTGATTTTTTAAATTTTTTCTTTATTTTTTTTAAAGTAATTTTTATTAAATATTCTGGTTAGAGATACATGATAAAAACGTGTTATTCTATGACCCGAGGGACCTTACAACAATTCTTGAAAGTTTTGTTGAAAAATATAGATGTTTGGGAAAATTACAAGACATTGTTTCACCTGAGTGATTGCAATGACATAATACACGGTTATTGTCAGGGTCTTTATAAGCAATAATGCACACAACTCTCAATTTATTTTCTCAAAATAAATATTTATAAATAAGTTAAGTTACTCATTTCATTATCAGCAATAAAAAAAAAAAAATGTACCTGATACATTTAGTTTATGAATTAATATATGCTTATATCCACTCGTTTCTTGATATTTATAAATGTTGTAAAAACATATATATTATAAAAGGAGACAGAATATTTGTTCTAATATAATAAGTCAAACACATCCATTTATTAGCTCTAATGAAGTTTCTGTGATGTTTTACTTCTGACTCTTCCTGGCTGCTGTAAACTGTCTCTGTCCTTTAGACACTAAATGCCCCTCTCAGTGACGTCAGTCCGTCCCCTATCCATTGAAGTGTGTTTCAAGCCTGTACTGTAAAGTACAATGACCCTGTAAGTCATCAAAATAAAGTGCTTTTTTATCATGTTTACATGACCACGGTCCTTAAAGTGTAGATTAGGAATAGCAGAGGACCTAATACTGATCCCTGTGGTATCCACTGGTTACCTCGCTCCACTTTGAGGTTTCTCTTCTAATCAGTACTTTCTGTTTTCTACATGTTAACCACTCCCTAATCCATGTGCATGTATTTCCTTGAATCCCAACTGCGTTCAGTTTGAGAATTAACCATTTATGCGGGACATTGCCAAAAGCTTTCTGGAAACCTAAATAAACCATGTCATACAATTTGGAATTATCCATTGTTGATATTAAAAAAAACAAGCAGGTTAGACAGATACAATCTCCCTTTCGGGAAACCAGGCTGACTGTCTCCCAGGATACTGTCACCATATACAGTGGTTTGCAGAAGTACTCTCGCCCAACCAATAATGTCACATTTTGTTGAATTACAAATAATTTATGCACAGTTTTTCAAACAAACTTTTTTATATTATATGTTATATATATATATCTATATATATTATATATATATATATATATATATATATATATATATATATATATATAGATATATATGCATGAATATTCATAGAGTACTAGGGCTGTCCACAAATGAAGAAAGACAAATAACTCGAGAGTCTATTTAGAGCAAGCCCCACATCTGCTTAGCAACGTACCTTCATTTGGAACCAAGGACCACCAAATATGAAAAACGTAATTGACAAGTACTTCTTTTTAGTCACTTCTTCACACACATTACAAAAGGGTGAGCCCCTCTTGTTTAACTTTGTCATTGCGGTGGCCCTTTTTTTTGTACAAAAACAAACAAAAAAATCTGTCTCTAGTTCGGTCTGACAACTGTCAGTATTATACTTTTTTTTTTTGTAAATAAAGACATACATATATCTTACCGTCAGAAGCTTGGATGTAATTCCAGCATCGACCACAGCTCTGTGCATTGCACGTAGAGTGTCTATTTCTGGCGCAGCAATGAATACGACATATGGCATGAATTCAGAGGTCTTCAGAACCTTCAGCGCCTGCAGACAAAATAAATTACTCATGTCATCACTAACGCCAGACTTCAAGTCAGGATGGCAATGGGCAATTAACATGTAAACTAACACGTGAAACTGAGCTGTATATAAAGATTCTCACGATTCAGTTTTAAAGGTTTTTCAGCTTTTTCAGTGTACAAATGACAGCATCTACATTTCAATTGATCTTATTGATGCCTGTCTTTGCTTCATAATACAGTATCAGTATTTAAGTTCAACTAAACATTAATTATTTTGTAGACAAAATAATTCTCATGCAGTAGAGATTATTTACCTGTGGGTTCACATCCAGAATGCACGTCCTTCCAGTATCAACAACTTCATGTATGGAGTCTATTTTGGTTCCATACAGATTACCTTCATACTCTCCGTGTTCCAAATACCTGCTGTCTTTAATATCTGCCTCCATTTCCAGCCGGGACACAAACCTGTATGCCTGGCCATCCCTTTCATCGTCTCTTGGTCTTCTAGAAGTAACTGCAGACAAAACAGTATTGGACAAACATTTAAACTAGGTTCTTTAGAGAAAGCAGCAGAGTATTACTTTTTTAAATGTTGACATTTAAAATAAAAGTATTTTTTGTAAAACAAGGTGATTTGACAATGTTTCCAATTAGTCAAATTCAAAAGGGCAGCATTGGCATCGTAGGCCCAATTTTGCATGAAAAACTTCACACCTAACTTAGTCAAAGCAGTTTCCAAACAGGAAGAGGTCTTACATGGGACTGTCGTTCCGAATCTTGTAGGATTGAATACTATAAGTCTGTTCTTCAGACTTCTTCGCCCCACACCCTGGGCTCCAATCAAAACCAATGTCTTCCTCTGAAAAGGTGGCATTCTGGCTACTTCTTCATAGATCTGGAGCTCGTGGCGATCAAACTCTGCACATCAATACATGAACGATCAGGTTAGAAAACAGGTGAATAGTTTCAATCTCTATAATTCCTTTCCATTGTGTTGTTACAGTAGAGGCATTTCTTATAGTGAAAACATTTGGAACACAGTACATCCACTGTACCTGCATTTCTTGCAGTAAGATACATCATCTTTTTTTTCTTTTTACCACTGATTGTTCCACAAAGTACTCCTAAAGACATAAAAAATAAAAGTGTCACTGTTCGGTATCACCAACAGATAGTGCACTACATTCAATTAAACTATTATATAGTTTTTAAAAAATTGATACCCGAATTATCCCAGTCTGTTCTGACAAATGCTTTCCTCTTTTCTTCAAGGAACTGACTTGGAATAAGTCCAGTGGTCCCTCCTCTAACATGACAAGCCTGCAAAACACCATCAAGAACCTCAACATGAGTATAACCTTTTTTAACAGTAAAAGGCTGTCTGTAGGTAGCCCTTTATAAATTAAAAAATAAATGACCTTATACTGAAGAAAGCAAACAAATCCAGGTCTCCTGTGTTGAAAGAACTGTAAGATAACAGCAAGTGACTTGTGTTCATATCATTTTATGGTGGTTCTAGACAAGCACTTGCATATCAAAATCACCTCAGACCAGTAAAAACGGACTTGAATGCTCTGGCAACCTTCAGGGTCTCATCTTAGTATTAATTTACTCGTAGCTTGTGGGTACTTGACCATGTTATAGTGTAAAAAATTTAATCTTTAAGTAGATATTACTGGGGATCTCATTTAAACAAGTGAAAGACTGTAAATACAATAGTATAACCAATAGTGCTTCTATTAATTGTACATAAAGTAATTCTCTAGATACGTGTAAAACAATAACTGACAAACACGTACGGAAACGGCCTTCACATATACAAACCTGCCACCAGTTACAGTCTTCCTTGTTCGTGATTTGCATAATGTCCCCTCTTGCAAACTTCAGTCCTGCTTCTTTGCAAGGAATGAGATTGTCAATGGCTGGATTGTAGTCAAACTGGGCTTTTACATAAACCTGAAATACATAAATAAATACATAAATAAATAAATGTGACATTCTCTTTGAGAGTTGCCATATTCCATTTCACCAGCTTTTACCTTCATTCCTTTGAGGTAAAAGAAAGAGGAGCTATAAATACACATTCAGTATACAGTTACATGCACACTGAGCAACTGACATCTAAACTTAGTTATTATTAGGACATAGTCGCTTACTGACAACTACATTTGCTTACTACTGCAAACTATTACATAACTAACATAAAAGCATGAACATACATATGTACTTAGAGTTACTTTAACTGCAGCGGTGCTGTAACAGTAGCCACCAAACCACAGATTTAGCATTTAATTAATAAGAGCTCTTTTTTAAATCATGCACACACTTTATTGAGCAATGTATTGTACTGTTGTAGAGCCACTGACCTCTGGCTACAGTATGTACACTGTACATACATATTCATTGCTTACTACCAGACCTGGATTGTAAGTCCTAGGAGAAAACAAACACAGAGACACAAACAGTAATAACTGAAAGCTTCTTACTTGCAGAGGTGTAGGAGAGTCCTTGTAGCTTGGCAAGACTTTCAGGGTTATCCCACCACTGCTGTTTTTTAACATTTCTTGCAGCTCCTTGGGGTTGTTTCCCACGCCACGTCCGTTCAGCTCCTTAATGACATCTCCCACGTGTAGCAGGCCCTGACGATCAATCATGCCTCCATGAAGAATTCGAGCGATTACCAGGTCACCATTCTCCACTCGGAACGTCACACCCTGAACAAAACAAACAACACACAAGCTTACTTCTTATACACTGGGCAAGCCGTACCCGTTTTCTTTATTTACAATGGGACAGAAGGGTTTACATATAGAGGTGACTTACAGAACTGCTACAGTTAAGAAGCCAATGGCCAATCTGAATGTCATGGAACCTGAAAAATTATCACTCCACTTCTAGGTTGAGATGCAAGCTGGAAATTAGTACCTTAACATTAGAGGAGTTATTCTACAAACTCTCTGCACATAGATACCTTTTTCTGACTGCACAAGCCAGTGAAAAACTTTCTTCTGCTTTGATTTTATCGGTTTCTTTGTGTGTGTGTGTGTGTGGTTTTTTTTTTTTTTTGTACACAATCTCAAATGGATTACAAAAAGTGGAGACAGCAAAGTCTTCTATAAAACTTCGAAGCTCAGTTGTAAATGCGCCCCAACTGGCCAGGTCTCGGTATAAGACACTGCATGTTTTATTCAAGCCTGAATAATAAAAACATGATTAATAGCCATGGAAATGCTAGCTGCTGCATAATATTTTGTAAGAGAAACCTGCAGTGCATAAGGTACTGAGGCTCCACCTGCCAAAACCATTAGAAGATATGCAGCAGCACAATACAAACATTTAGGAAAGCTTGGTAGTATCAAACTTGAACTTGCCATTAAACATTTCACTTTCAAAGAAATAGGACCTAGAAAATGTCCAGGATTCTCTAAAAATAAATAAATAAAGATAAAATTATCTGTACTGCTTCTACCTGATGAAAATATTATTTTCAGGATCCTGCAGAATAATTATTTACATAAATTAGACTACATTTAAGGCAGTGTTGCAGCATCAGCTTTTTGCATATCTGAAACAAAAACACATTTGATGCAAGTTCAATCCGCTTCTGTTGTGCTTGAAAAACACAAGCCAAGCGAGAAGAAACAATTGGGACAACCTTGATCCCCACAACTTTTACAGTTGTGCCTATTTGCTTGATGCTGGTCAAGGTTGCCCCAATTGTTTCTTCTAACTGAGCTTGTGTTTTTGAAACAAGTTAGTAGAAACAATTGGCACAACCTTTGGCCCCCATCGGTTTACAGTTGTGCCAATTTGCTTGGTGCTGGCCAAGGTTGCCCCAGTGGTTTCTTGAAAGTTGGCTTCTGTTTTTGTTATCTCCATTTTAAATGTCTGGGCACTTTTGATAACTTTGCGTTTTTTCACATTTCCAATGTGCTTTTGTTTCAGATATCACTTATTTTTTAACTTATAAAAACACACATACAAACACATTATGGGATTAGCAACATTTTTCAACCTATATTGAGCCAATGTATTGCCATTTGGATAGGGTAAATGTAAATAATAGTAGCCTAGTCTGGTGAAAGGGTTAAGATCTGGATCTGTGTAGCGTAGCGGTTATTTAGTTGGAGTGAAAGTACGCCTAATTAGGGTTTAAATCCTGCAAATTATATACACACACACACACGTTAAAGTTATGTGTGCAAACATATGTATGTTCTATGAAACTGTCATTCATATCAATTAATTATTTTTCACATAAAAAATCTGTTTGTTACACAAATATATTTAATTTTTTTTAAAGTCTGCAATATAAAAGTGTGTGGGAATCGAACCCAAGACATGCTTCTAATGCAGCTTGCAGTGCAGATGCCCTGGCTTTCACACCAAAGTGTGTACTTCCATTTCACAACATTTTAAAGTAGTACAGCAGTAAAGTTACAGGTTTTAACAAGTAACAAGAGATTTTGTAAATAATGATTATGTATTATTCCAACTGTATTGAAAGCTTTCATCTGATTTTGCAAACTATCATAATAAGCTTGATCCATTAAATTTAAAATAATGTAATGTTTTCAGGTTTAGGGAGACGGTGTTGAATTTTCAAAATGTTTGCTTTATTTGAAACTACACAGAATTTCTGACAGGGGTCAGAATTCACTGCACCAAAATAATAACCCTATGTTTTAGTCTTGGCACTTTCACTGCATATTCTCTCCGGTCACAGCTCACACGCTCACTCAGTCGCAGCCACAGTTTCTTATTCAAGTTCAGCTCTGGACTGTCTCCAGTCCCCAGGCTCATACACGGCCTTATATAACCTTCTGTCATTTTCCCTCACTGTCCAACTCATCAACCAGTCACATCCATGCTCTGCAACCCCCGAAAACAGCAACACACATTCTCCCCACTCATTCACTCGCTCCCCCTTCACATGCTAACTTCCCCTTACAATACATGTAACATAAAAGACACACGAGACAAACTGAACAGACATCAAGTCCTGTAACAAAGCAATTGTCAGGGTCGCTACAATATATTTTTAAATTTCAAATTAAAAATATATGAAAGCATGATGACCTTTATGTACAAAAATCTTCACTAATATACAATTGAACAAGAACTGTGGGGTATCTATTTTTGTTTCATACAGTAAAATGGCAGTGTTTATATCTGATAGTGAAAAATAAATAAATATCAAGATAAAGAAATAAATAAATATGTATGTATTGGATTTATGTATTCATTCATTTCAATATTTATTAATGTATTTATTTCTGTTTTACTTTTACCAAATAGGCTATCCTTCAGCATAGCTAATTCTCAGAAATTAACATTCCTTTTTGACCAGTGGGAACCACAAATAGCTGTACTCTCATCAACCCATATCAAGAGGAAGATACACAATGAGCGTTACACAAAGGAAACCAAAATGTTTCAGAGATCAAGATCGTGATGATGATGATGACGACTCAAAAAAAAATCTCCAAAATGTAAAAAATAACAAAGTCCCGAGAATTCTCAACTGGCTGACTTCATCTTTCAAAATACTGCTTGTCTCAACTAATCATGTAGCACTGACAGTAACACCACACACTTGCAAGATGAAGTATAAATGATATAGATGTCACAATAAGTGCATTCCCTAGTATATTTCTATGTTGACAAAACAAGTTCATTGTCAAGAAACTTGGATGTCCTGCAATATACAAATGTGTGGATCAAAGTGCCTGGGGTCTGCAAAAAAAACGGAGAAAAAGGACATTTTTACCTTACTTTATTTCTCTTACTAGGTATTGACTTTTTTTTCTGCATTCCACCTCAAGAGTGTTGGGAACTACAAATTAAAAGTGAAATGGTGCTTTTGGCTGATTTACTGTTGCTGCACCAATACCCTGAAAACATGTAAACTATCCTTTGCAGTTCTCGCTGGTAACTTGTCGTGAGGAACTACCGTTCTTCGGAATACATGTAACTTTTTGCATTTGCTTACTCACTTCCGAGATACAATGTAATTTGTCAGCAAAAGTCAAATATAAAAATGCATATTTGAATGTACATGTGACAGAAACACATTCTTGGTTGTAGATTTCCCTCCTGACCTGTGAGGGTGCTAAGCAGTGAGAACAGAGTTATTTGGACGGGCTGGTCTAACAGTTCTCTCCCCGGGTTGGGAAGTTGGCCAGTCTGGAGGGCGGCAACTCCACTGCAAGTAAGCATTGACCTGGAAGGGAAACAACGTGGCAGCCGCAGATTGGAGAGGCAATTACACTCGTTTACCAAAGGGTCATGCATGACAGCATAAAAGGGGGGCGGAGAATCGTAATCTGTTCCTTCGTATTGGTTTGTAGTGAGTAAGAACCGAGAAGGACAGTAAAAGTAAATACAATTTCTGAAATCGTGAGTGTTGTGGTTTGCTTGTTTGTAATTGTCTTGTCTTGCATGTTACCATAATGTTAACACAGTTCCAGAGTTGTCGCCAAGGGCCAACACTAATCCGGACAACACTGCACCTTTGTCACAAATATAAACCTGTATTACCCACCACGAGCAATACTGCACGCACCCAGGACTGGTGACCGTGTAGGTATTATTGTGGGACGGATATTGTTTATTATTTGGTCTGTTCTTCTATTATATACCCTGTGCTGTACACACTGGTTTGTACTGCCGAGGAATTATTGTTTTGTCACCAGACCTGGAATTACAAAATAAAAACGTTTCCAAACTAGATTATAATTATCTCTGTCTGCTTCTTTCACACACTGCATAACTCCTCCACCTGTATACAAGCACCACTTTGCCACAGTATACCATTACATATACCGTGGACTAAAGGACAGTTCCACTCTGTACATTCCTCTATATACTAACTGTTGCAAATACAATAATTCTGTGAAAAATGTTAAAACTTACCAGTGGCTCTCCTGCTTTTTTCCGAATGCCGATCATTCGCACAGAATCAGCTGGTATTACTTGTTGGTTGTTAGCTGCCACATCATTATTTATTTCAGAATTAGAAGGAGGTGCTTCATAACATTTTGATGCAACCATGTCATGGGCTTCCAAAAGTGACTGAAACATAAAAGTTATTAATTACAAAATTAGAAAAATGAAACTAAGAACAGAAACACATCACTGAATCTTAAAATAAATAAATAAATAATTGTTTTTAGAGTACATGCATCTCCCCTGTTTGTAAAGTGCACTGTATAGTGGGTGAATCACAAAATAAAATAAAATACAGCAAAAAACAGTGCCGATGACTGTTTTAAGAACTGGTTGAGATGCGTAACCTCCCAGTGCAAAGTTTTCCACAAAATAAGCACTGGCTGCAGAACAAGCTTTAATATGTCAACAATGATCCGCTTTGCATTTTGAATACCCATCAGAAGCCGTTATTATTGACTGACATATCGGGTGGATGATTCCCAGGGCACTACAAAACACATTTACAACAGGGAACGTCACACTCGTAACCCTGTTACATTAAAAAGACAGTGGGATTGAAATAATGCAAAAACAATCATACCTGAAAGTGGGGGTCTTTCAGGATGCGTGCCAGCTCTGTAGCGCTGTCGTCTTTACTTGTTAAAGGAATTATGTCATCCAGAATTTCAGTCACAAGCTCCATGACATTGTCACGAACCGCCTCCAGTTTGACATCTTCTAGCCTTTCGTGAGCCTTTAGGAGTAACAACCGTCAAACACTATGTGCTGCACAAGGAATGCAGGAGAGCTTTTATTCTAAGTACAGCTCAGTAAATGAAAGAAGAGACAATGCTAGCAGGCTACTGAATGGAGTTTCTTTTATCTTCCCCGCCTACACAATTAAAAAATGTCAAGACCACAGAAATACTGCTTCTCGTTGACTCGTACAGGCAAATAACATGGAAATAAAATATGACATGACAGCTTTAGCTATATATATATATATATATATATATATATATATATATATATATATATATATAGATATATATATAGATAGATAGATAGATAGATAGATAGATAGATAGATAGACAGATAGATATATACACACACACACACAGTACTGTGCAAACGTTTTAGGCAGGTGTGAAAAATGCTGTAAAGTAAGAATGCTTTCAAAAATAGACATGTTAGTAGATTATATTTATCAGTTAACTAAATGCAAAGTGAGTGAACAGAAGAAAAATCTACATCAAATCCATATTTGCTGTAACCACCCTTTGCCTTCAAAACAGCATCAATTCTTCTAGGTATACTTGCACAAAGTCAGAGATTTTGTAGGTATATAGTCAGGTGTATGATTAAACAATTATACCAAACAGGTGCTAATGATCATCAATTCAATATGTAGGTTGAAACACAATCATTAACTGAAACAGAAACAGCTGTGTAGGAAGAATAAAACTCAGCTAACAAGGTGAGGTTGCTGAAGACAGTTTACTATCAAAAGTCATACACCATGGCAAGACTGAGCACAGCAACAAGACACAAGGTAGTTATACTGCATCAGCAAGGTCTCTCCCAGGCAGAAATTTCAAGGCAGACAGGGGTTTCCAGATGTGCTGTCCAAGCTCTTTTGAAGAAGCACAAAGAAACGGGCAACGTTGAGGACCATAGATGCAGTGGTCGACCAAGGAATCTTACTGCAGCAGATGAAAGACACATCATGCTTACTTCCCTTCGCAATCGGAAGATGTCCAGCAATGCCATCAGCTCAGAATTGGCAGAAAACAGTGGGACCCTGGTACACCCATCTACTGTCTGGAGAAGTCTGGTCAGAAGTGGCCTTCATGGAAGACTTGCGGCCAAAAAACTACACCTCTGACATGGAAACAAGGCCTTGCAACTCAACTATGCATGAAAACACAGGAACTAGGGTGCAGAAAAATGGCAGCAGGTGCTCTGGACTGATGAGTCAAAATTTGAAATATTTGACTGTAGCAGAAGGCAGCTTGTTTGCCGAAGGGCTGGAGACCGGTACACGAATGAGTGTTTGCAGGCAACAGTGAAGCATGGTGGAGGTTCCTTGCAAGTTTGGGGCTGCATTTCTGCAAATAGAGTTGGGGATTTGGTCAGAATTAATGGTCTCCTCAATGCTGAGAAGTACAGGCAGATACTTATCCATCATGCAATACCATCAGGGAGGCATCTCATTGGCCCCAGATTTATTCTGCAGCATGACAACGACCCCAAACATACAACGAAAGTCATTAAGAACTATCTTCAGCGTAAAGAAGAACAAGGAGTCCTAGAAGTGATGGTATGGCCCCCACTGAGCCCTGATCTCAACATCATCAAGTCTGTCTGGGATTACATGAAGAGAGACAAGCAACTGAGGCTGCCTAAATCCACAGAACAACTGTGGTTAGTTCTCCAAGATGTTTGGGCCAACCTACCTGCCGAGTTCCTTCAAAAACTGTGTGCAAGTGTACCTAGAAGAATTGATGCTGTTTTGAAGGCAAAGGGTGGTCACACCAAATATTGACTGGATGTAGATTTTTCTTCTGTTCAATCACTTTGCATTTTGTTAATTGATAAATATAAACTATTAACATGTCTATTTTTGAAAGCATTCTTACTTTACAGCATTTTTTCACACCTGCCTAAAACTTTTGCACAGTACTGTACATATATATATATATATATATATATATATATATATATATATATATATATATATATATATATATATAGATATATATATATTATATATATATATATTTTATGTCAATTTATCTTATAGTAGAAACTGTCTTAAATACATCAAGGCTTTCGGGCCTCAGTTCTCTATGCAGTGTTCAGTTTGCCTACAATTATCCCACAATGGAAAACATAGGAAAGGCATAATTCCTTGGTATTAAGATTATTTAAACAATAAACTACAAGGTGGATAAAATGTAGTCTTCATAAAATCTGAGGCAAGCCTGTTTTTACACTAGTAGCGAGGGAGACTTGTTTAAACGTATGCATCCTCCGTCCTCTAGTTATAGTTGTTATAGGACATGTCCTTTGGTCATTAATTGTTTTAAGGTCCAGTTTTTTTTTTTGTTCTGTTTTTTTATGATGAAAAAACCTGTTAAGTACCTGTGACCTGACTCTGTGATATCTGTTTATCCAGACTATACAGTATTGTTTTATCACAGGGTAACAGGAACTGGAATGGCTGCCGAGAGATCTGTCATTCATTTTCTAATAACCTACCTTTATTTGCTTATAATTATAATGATTATATATATTTAATGTATTCTAAAGAATCTAATCAGGAAAAGCAACAACAAGAACAACAGACCCGTACTGTTAGAGACCATCCTTTTCCTTATTAAGCTTTTGAGGAAGAAATCAAGTTTAATTTCACATGTTATGGTAAATTTAAATGCATTTTATTTACACAGATGAGCAACTTTGAAAAGTCAATTCATTCATGAAATCTAATCTTTTAATCCTGTATTAATAATAAGAATGTCATTGTAAGTGCATCATCCCTAATACATCCGAGTCCTAATACTGCCTTGGGGATATAATGAGCAGATAAAAAGTTTCATTATTTGATTTATGATGGGTAGATGATCTGCTACTATTTACCATCTGAAACCAATTGGTTATGTTGGTTGTGTTCGTGTTCGCCAGTGTGTGCAATACACAGACTATACAAAATGTAATTACAAATGGATGACCTCTGCACATTCTACTTCCTTCAATGCTTGTTTCCATTATTAATAGCCCAGAGTTAGTTACTCTCAGTAAATACATTCAGAAATAATGTGATGTCTATTTTTCTTTCTCTGTAACATTTACTCATCTATGTAATGACAGTAGGTTAGGCTTAAAGTTGTTTTGGAGATATTCAGAGAGAGAAACACAGCAACATCTAGTCTAGTTGTATTACAATGTACGCATCGATGACCCATTGTTCACATTTCACAATTCTGAACAAGTCACAAGTTAATTGTTTGTTTACTGTGGCCACATCCCTGTCCAGTCACCCTATACAGGAGCTGTGCTGTAACAGGCACTGGATAACCATTCTCTCCCTCCCTCCATTGAGCAGTGTTCCGTTGGACCAGGTGCTGCCTATCTTGTGGGACAGCAGTGCACTGCAGCTGCACAAGCTCAACAGCATGACTAGAACATGCCAAGGACACAGTCAGAGGGCACATGTGTTGCTCAGACAGCAGACGAGCAAATTAAGGAAGGCCTTCTGGATGACAAGCTGACCACCATTCCCGACTGGACTGCCCAACAGTATATAGACTAGACAGCAATGTTGTGTTATCGAATTAATCGCTTCTGTCTTCAGGATAACAGAATGTACAATTTACACCCTATATTTCCTGATTAATGGTATTCCTAACTTTTGATATATGTTGGTCTTTCCACAGCAGTGAAAGCGAAAATGTGACAAAACACATTACTGTGAATTAGAAAACAATTCAGTACCGTCAGCCAATCTGCTCTAATAGACGGTACATGCTGGAACGTCTCAGCACCAACTGTGAATCAAATTTAAATCAATCCGTGCAAGGGCTCGCTTTTTCATTTTGACTTGCTGTATTTTTAAGCGTAGTTCACATCTGCTGGTCAGTAAATACTCAAAGACATAATTGGTCCAAATTCATTTTATTATCCACCAAAACCAGCCAATCAATACTTTGCACCTACGAAAGCAACCTTGTACCTGCAACTGCCGAGAGCCAATCACAGACTGTCAGCTCGACTGGAGCACAAACACAGCATCTTTCAACAACAACAAAGCGAGGCGAAGACAGTTCAGTAATATTGCTCCATATATATATATACACACACACAGGAGAGAAAGGCTTTGGCAGACAGTAGAAACATGGTGAGTTAGGAGGTATTTTAGAGTGTTATTTAATGAGAGATTGTATTGTAAGTTCAGACTCCATCGTACACAGACTGTTCAATAATCGCTCCCTTCATTCCTCAGGCAATGTCCTGATCAAGTTATCCGTAACAAGTTAATACAAAATAAAAATTGATTTACTAAATAAAAACTAATAGTTTTTCTCTTTATATGTATGTCATCCTTGTTCTTTATTTAAAAAAAAAAACTATTTTCTTATAATGGCTTTACTCAGCGGAAAGGTACCCAACGAATTAGTACAAGTTCAAGGTAAATCTAGGTTTTAAGGTGTTTTTTTTGTTTGTTTTTGTTTTTTTTTTTTAAAGAAAACAATGGTAAAAAAATAGAACAACATCCAGGGATATAGTGATAGTGCCCTCTCAATGATGGCTCTACCATGTGATAGTTGACCTTGATTTTCATAACTCCCGTCGAGGTCAACTATCACATAGTAGAGCCATCATCGGCGGGCACTATAGCTTAATTAGTTCACAATCGTTTCCACAAAATATTAATTAAAACTACATTCTAACTTGTAAACATCAAGAGCATTGTTTGCTTTATCAATGCAGCAAGGAAATTAGGTTAGCTTATCTGGCAGTTTTTATGGAATCAATCAGTGGGTCTGGATATGGTCCTACCCTTGGCACTATGTGTTGGGCAATATGTTTATTTTATATATGTGCTTTTTTATTTTTTATTTTACTGAATGTCGGACACCGATATTAAAAATACAAGCCGTCATATTAATACAGAATCGCAGTTCTAAAACATTACCTTGGCAAGAGATCTGACGATAGGGCTTTCCATTATGCCTCTGAGAAAAATAAGGTCTATTTCCTTCGCCCCCGTGGTCGTGGGCAGCTCATTCAGGTTATCCAGCACCTGCTGCATTGCTGTTAAAGACAGGTAATGACATTGCTCTATTAATAAATTTTGCTCTCTGTTCTCAGAGCTTCAACTGATGGGCTGTTTACAAAAATAAATACAAAATAAAGTTCTATAAATCATAAAACTGTTGTCTTAAAATAAAGCCTCATTACCAGAGCCCAATATTCCAGTTAATTACATTATAAACGTATATGGGCCAAATAATGTACAGTTTCTTGTGAACCATCAGTCATTCGTGCATTCTTGCATGCAAAGACTTCTGCCAAAATAGTATGCAGCACCATCAGCCCAATAGCAAGTCGGGTCTGCAGTACTGTCCATCATATAGAGCTCAATGACTTGCAACTGAGAGCTGCAGCTTTTTTTTGTTACAGGGTGAATGTCAGGATTGTCCCGCTACAGTAAAGTGTTTGCTACATATTGCCTACATATTTACTGCTGAGTTAATGAACATGGTAACTTACAAATATGGCAAATAAATTACAAATCAAGTATTTCAAAGCCCTACAAGAACTGAATGCACTTGAAGGCTTTTCATTTTTAATCACTGTTCCTATCAAGACCTGAATGAAAGGACATAAGTAATTTTTACTTTGGAACAACTCATGAAAGAGGCGAGCATGTATTCATAAGACCGAACATTACTGAGGGGAAAATTACTGCGAGTGATTTCAGCCTTTGAATAGTATATATATAATATATATATATATATATATATATATATATATATATATATATATATATATATATATATATATATATATATATATATATATATTACACACACACAGCGCCGTGAAAAAGTATTTGCCCCCTGTCTGATTTGCTGCATTTTTGCTAATTTTTCACACTGAATTTGGTCAGATCTTTTTGTGGGTTGTAGTAGTATATAGAGGGAGTCAGAGAGAAAAAAAATGACACCAAAGTCTGATGCTTCTTTCATTTGTTTGGTGTGCAAGGTAATCAAACATGCAGTCTTCAGATGTGAAAAAGTTATTGCCCCCTAGTGAACACAACCCAATTAAAGGGATAACTAGGGTTATCTGTTTGAATACTTTGGTTAACAATCAGACCTGATTTGGGCCAGCCCTGTCCAATATAAATCTGACTAACTTTGGTCAGCACACAGGCTCTAGAGGCACATCATGCCACAATCAAAAGAAATTATTGAATACCTCAGAAAAAAAAGTTGTTCATGCCTATCAGTCCGGAAATGGTTACAAAGCCATTTCTAAGTTCTGGGGCTCTACACCAAACCAGTCAGAGCCATATGGTCCAAATGGAAAGTTTGGGACAGTAGTGAATCTTCCCAGGAGTGGCCATCCTGCCAAAATCTCTCCAAAAGCAAGGCGTAAAATCGTCCAGGAAGTCACAAAGAACACTAGAACAACATCCAGGGATCTGCAGGCCTCTCTCGTCTTGGCTAAGGTCAGTGTTCATGACTCCATCATCAGAAAGGCACTGGGCAAAAATGGGATTCATGGCAGAGTAGCAAGGCGGAAACCACTGCTCACTAAGAAGAACATGAATGCTCGTCTCAAGTTTGCCAAAAAGCACCTGGATGATCCTCAAGAGTCCTGGAACAATGTTCTATGGACAGATGAGTCAAAAGTGGAACTTTTTGGCTAACATGGGCCCCGTGATAGCTGGTGAAAACAAAACACTGCATTTCACACTAAGAACCTCATACCAACAGTCAAGCATGGTGGTGGCAGTGTCATGATTTGGTGATGCTTTGCCATCATTTCCCATCATTGAAGAAATCATGAATTCTACTCTGTATCAGAGAATTATACAGGAGAATGTCAGGCCATCCATCAGTGAGCTGAAGCTGAAGTGCAGCTGGGTCATGCAGAAAGACATTGAACCCAAATACACAAGCAAGACTACATCAGAATGGTTGAAGAACAAGAAATTTAAAGTTTTGGAATGGCCTAGTCAAAGTCCAGACATAAACCCCACTGATATGTTGTGGCGGGACCTGAAACTAGCAGTTTATGCTTGAAAATCGATGTCACTGAGTTGAAGCAGTTCTGCATGAAGGAGTAGGCCAAAATACCTCCACGGCGCTGTGGGAGACTGATCAATAACTACAGGAAGCGTTTGAAGTTATTGATGCTAAAGGTGGCGTAACCAGTTATTGAGTCTAAGGGGGCGATTACTTTTTCACACGGGGGCATTGGGTGTTGCACAACTTTCTTTAATAAATAAATAAGTATCAAAATTTTGTGTTATTTGTTCACTCAGGGTCCCTTTTATCTAATATTAGATTTTGGTTGGAGATCTGATAACATTCAGTGTCAAATATATGCAAAAATGCAGAAAATCAGACAGGGGGCAAATACTTTTTGACAGTACTGTATATTTGGTGGAAGCACCTTTGGCAACGATTACAGCTGTGAGTCTGTTGGGATAAGTCTCTACCAACTTTGCACACCAAGATTTGGCAATATTTGACCATGTTTCTTTACAAAACTGTTCAAGCTCTGTCAAGTTCCTTGGGGAGCGCCGATAGACATCAATCTTCACATTTTCGATTGGATTAGGTCGGTGCTCTGACTGGGCCACTCAAGGACATTTACCTTTTTGTTCCTTAGCCACTCCAATGTAGCTTTGGTTGTCATGCTGAAAGGTGAACTTCTGTCACTGTTTCAGCTTTCTTGCTGAAGGCAGCAGGTTTTCCTCAAGGACTTTGCTTCACTCATTTTCCCTTCTATCCTGACAAATGCCCCAGTCCCTGCCGATGAGAAACATCCTCATAACATGATGCTGCCAACACCATGCTTCACAGTAGGGATGGAGCTCTTTGGGTGATGCGCTGTGTTGGGTTTGCACCAAACATAATGCTTTGCATTTAGGCCAAAATGTTCCATTTTACTTTCGACAGACCACAAAAACTTTTTGCCACATGGCTACAGAATCTACCAAGTGTTTTTTGCATATTTCAAAACAGGATTCAAGGTGGGCTTTCTTGAGTAATGGCTTCTTTCTTGCCACACTACTATACAGGCCAGATTTGTGGAGTGCTTAGGGTATTGTTGTCACATGCACACTTCAACCAGTCTTGCCCTTAAAAGCCTGTAGCTCTTGCAAAGTTGCCATTGGCCTCTTGGTAGCCTCTTTAATCAGTCTCCTTCTTGCTCGGTCCAGTTTAGAGAGACGGCCTGATCTAGGCAGGGTCTTGGTGGTGCCATACACCTTCCACTTCTTAATAAATCGTCTTCAAGGGATATTCAAAGCCTTTGATTTGGTTTTTTATACCCATCCCCTGATCTGTGCCTTTCAACAACTTTGTCCCGGAGTTCTTTTGAAAGCGCCTTGGTGTTCATGGTTGAGTCTTTGCTTTGAAATACACCAGTAGAGGGAACCTACAGGAACTGCCGAATTTATCCTGAAATCATGTGAATCACTACAATTTAACACAGGTGGAGGTCACTTGATGTGTGAAGGCGATTGGTTACACCTGAGCTAATTTAGGATTGGTATTACAAGTGGGGTGGACACTTATCCAACCAAGCGATTTTTTAGTTTTTAGTTTTTTTTTTTTTTAAATTAATTTTCTACAAATTCTAGAATAATTTTTTTCACTTGGAAGTTGTGGGGTAGGAGGTGTACATAAATAAAAAAAAACTATATAATTCCAGGCTAGAAGGCAACAAAAGGTGAATATTTTGAAAGGGGGTGTAGACTTTCTACAGGCACTGTGTGTGTGTGTGTGTGTGTGTATATGTATATATATATATATATATATATATATATATATATATATATATATATATATATATATATATACACACACACACACACTTGTATTTTATTAATTAGTATGCTGTATTAAGAAACTCCATGGTTCTGTGAAAAAATAACATCAGTTCAAAAGTTTTGATATTGTACTCTACAAAGACACTTCTATATAGTGGAAGGTAAGAACAATTTTGAATTTATATCTCATCTAGATTGATGCATTGCTATACGGTACAGGAATTATATTTTAGCTTTGGAGAGTGATATATTCTGTTTTAGGATTTATCAGTGGGCATTTTAGCTTTTTGCATGGCTAGCCTAAGTATTGAAGTATTAATGCTGTTAAACCAGTAAAGGCACTGGAAACACCCAGATTACCTATTAGCAGGGATCCAAAGTGGCCTGCAACCACTCAGTCCATTAGTACTAATACTGCTCTGATTTGTTAAAACTTAAAAATTGAATGAGTCTCTGTGATTTTCTTGATTATTTAAAAGTTGCCTGGATACGTTGCAAGCCCAGTGCACGAACAATCCACTACAGGAGTCCAAAACATCTCTGTCCTCCTTAAACATCTCCCCCATTTGTCAGCATCACAGACAGCAAGCTGGTTTCCTGCTGCAACTAGAACAGCTTGCATTGAGGACTATTAGAGTGCACCTGTTGTTGAGGATTAATAGGGTATCTCTGTTGTTGCAGGTGGAGGGTTGTCTTACCAAGGAACCTCAGTTAACCCTTCATCGATATTGTGAACAGCTTATTTATTTAGTGTTATTCAACAAGGATTTGAAAGGGTTAAAATCATCCACTATGACCTCACTGAAGACAGAGTTGGGAATTGGTACTGTGGCAATTGAACCTGAGTGTAGCACGACAGATGCATTGAAGATATAACTGCATAATTTCTTTCCTAGAGGTATAGGAGTAACCACCAAGTGATAACGCTCCTATCTATGGACTCAAGCCAGGACAGGGTTCAAAACAGACATTAACATGCGTCTCCTAGCATTTCCTGCCAATGTATCCCTATTTCTATTCATCTCCGGGCATAAGCACAAAATAACAATTGTGCTGCAGCTTGAAAATATGTTTAATAAATAATGTATCGTGTTACTTTTAAAACTTTTTCTGTTTGGTTATCACCTTACATGGAAATACTAGCATAAAAAAAGCCCAATTAAGCCTGATGGTACCATAGCAACAGCGCACAGGACTATAACTTTAAAAATATGTTTGCTTCCTTCTCTGGTGTTTGCTGTCAAGAAAAAAAACCACACATGCATTTGAATAAAAAAAAAAAAAAATGTTTGGTTTATGAACAATAACAAACCATCCCCCATATCACAAACAAAGATGTATTCACTCATTGTGCCAGCCCATAGAATTGTGCGCCCATGCCCTGGACACTATTTCCTGTAGCCTTCGCGAGGTTCAGGAGGCAGTCTGGTGGAGATGCCCTAGGCATTTATGTCTGCTTTGCAACAGGTGTTCACCCACGGAGGGTGACGTTTCATCGTCCCCCCACTTTGAGGCTCAAGCCTCCCCTCTAGGCGAGGATGGCTCCATCAGGACAGAGGGGGGCCCCTAACTCAAACCACATTCTCCTAGTCATAGCCCTCCTGCTGAATCTTCTACAGGAGAAAAAACAATTCTCATGTTGCATGAGCTTCAAATAATTGCTGCTGGTGTTAATACTACCTTGGTTCCATATATAAAACTGCAGGTGCACGAATAGCAATAGTTGATATAAATAAGTGTGAAGCCAATCTTCTCTGTGCTAAGAGCAGAGCTGGTTTACAAGCAGGATGCTTACTAAATTGATTTCAAGATGCATTTTAGGTTAGTACTGCATTGACTTGAATGAACCTTGGAATGTACTGAACAAGTATAACTGAGGCAAACTGCCCTGGTAAATAAACTAATGAAGACGGTGCATGTGTGTGTTTGTGTCCCACCTGCATTTTTTTTTTTTTTTTTTTTATTGATTCCCGGGTTTGGTCTTTATGTAGAAAACACTGGTCTTGTTCAAAACTGTATTTCAAGACAACCATTCTAGGTCTTGTACTATACTAGCAAGAGTAATTTGTTCTTGCTGTTCACAAGATTCTAAAACATTGAGACAGCAGAGTTATCTTTTGGCTCAAAAGCAGATTAAGTGTTTTTTCCTCCTCATATGTTGTCATCAGTCCAAGCATCAATCTGTCAGCTTTTCTTTTCTGCTTTCATTGAGGTCAGTCTATCTACATCTGTTCTATTTACTTACCTCAAAATACACAATGATTGGTTTATCCGACTGTACAAAGAACAGTAGACCAAGTCTTTGTGGAAATCAGTAATTTTTTTAAGACAGTAAATGACTGACAGAGAATAAAATAAATAACTACACTGATCTACCAAAAACTTTTATCGCCTATTCTTGTGAAACTAGATGTAATGCCGTAAGTGCAGCGTCACACTCATAATTCCATTTCACTTGCTCTGTGACCTGGAACATTTATATTATGTACTATACTCAGTTTGCTAAGAGCGTATTACATTCAAAGTAGAATATGATAGACTGCTTCAGCATTACAGATTTATGCCCTCTCTTACAGTATATACCTGAAGCTTTGGACAGAAGAATTTCTGGTTCTACCTCTAAACGATAAGCATTGTGTATTTCTGCATCTACCCTTTCCAACGGGTCACTGCAGACTTGCCACATGGGGGATATGCATAGGTTGTTTATTACTAGTTTCTCAGATTTAATCTGCAAATGCTATTTTATAGATTACAGTTGCTACCTACTCATATTCATAGTTATATATATATATATATATATATATATATATATATATATATATATATATATATATATATATATATAGTCAGATTCAACCCCCCCCCCCCCCCCCAATTTAAATGGTCTAATTTTTGTTTATTTTTTTTCTCCTCACCACAGCAAGTCCCCACACAGCACAGACTTTCTGAGGGTGTGTGAGCGCCCTCCGCGCTCACAAGCCTAAAGCCAGAATCTCATTTAATCCCAGCAATCCAGAGAAGAGGTGGGCGGGTTACGAATACTGGAGAACAGAGATCAGCCCTTCTTTTTATCCACTGTGAATGTGTTGTTGTCTGGCCAGCAGGGTTCTCTGTTGTGCAGTGAGAAGAAGCAATCCTTGCTGGTTTCCCATCCCCCACCCCGGGAGTGTCAGAGCCAATGTGACGCCTCTTTCGGGTTCCCATTAAAGTTCGGCCTCTTTCCACAGTCCAGATGTGAACTGACGTCGTCCATGCTGTGCAACTCACCCTGCACTCCCAGTGGCAGTGCTTTAACTGGATGAGCCACTCAGGGACCCCACCTACTATATATTTTAACAAATATTGAGATCTACCATAAATAATTAATTCAAACTTTGGTTTTACATACAGTACATATTTATTTTCCTCTATGGGCAAACTGCCTATTCTATAAAATTAAAATTAAAAATTGACACAGGTAATCTGACCACTGTCAACATCAGACTCTTCAGACTGTGCAGCTAGATCACACAACACCCAGGCTTAATCCCTGAAGTACGAGATTCTTGTGAAGAAAAAAAAACTAACTTGTTTTTTTTTTTTTTTTTTTTAAATATAGTTTGAAGATGAGTGTGTTTCTTATGATTTTTCTTTATTGTTGTTTTTAAAATCCATATCTGAAGCTGTACGCAGTTAATTAAATGTGAATGTATTTTTTGCAGTGTAAAGTTGTTTACTAGTATGCCACCAAGTGTTTTTTATGTTGAAGTTAAATGCAGGCTGTTGCAAATACAGAGTTGCAGGGCAATAATAATTTGGTGGGTACAAAGTCTGTACCTGTACAGAATTCACTACAATGTAAAGAATGTTACTGTTACTTCTCAGTAGGACAACAAATAGAAACACAGAATGGAATAACTGATTACAGTACAACTTTAGGTTATAGATAAATACAGAATTACATTTAACCCTTCATAACATCAATCTTTGAGCAGTGCAAAATGTATTAAAAAATAAACACTTCACAAATGCAAGCATCTGAAGACACTATGGCAGACGAAACAGGACACCAACCAGCCAGCATCTTAACCACTGCATTTAGGATCGATCCATATGATACAGTGGCTTGCGAAGGTATTGACCCCCCTTGGCATTTTTCCTGTTTTGTTGCCTTACAACCTGGAATTAAAATGGATTTGTATTTGGTTCATGTGATAGACATACACAAAAAATAGTTCAAATTGGTGAAGTGAAATGAAAAAAAAAACTTGTTTCAAAAAATTCTAAAAAATAAATAACGGAAAAGTGGTGCGTGCATATGTATTCACCCCCTTTGCTATTAAGCCTCTAAATAAGACCTGGTGCAACCAATTACCTTCAGAAGTCACATACTTAGTTAAATAAAGTCCACCTGTGTGCAATCTAAGTGTCACATGATCTGTCACATGATCTCAGTATATATACACCTGTTCTGAAAGGCCCCAGAGTCTGCAACACCACTAAGCAAGGGGCACCACCAAGCAAGCGGCACCATGAAGACCAAGGAGCTCTCCAAACAGGTCAGGGGCAAAGTTGTGGAGAAGTACAGATCAGGGTTGGGTTATAAAAAAATATCCGAAACTTTGAACATCCCACGGAGCACCATTAAAGCCATTATTAAAAAATGGAAAGAATATGGCACCACAACAAACCTGGCAAGAGAGGGCCGCCCACCAAAACTCACTGACCAGGCAAGGAGGGCATTAATCAGAGAGGCAACAAAGAGACCAAAGATAACCCTGAAGAAGCTGCAAAGCTCCACAGCGGAGATTGGAGTATCTGTCCATAGGACCACTTTAAGCCGTACACTACACAGAGCTGGGCTTTACGGAAGAGTGGCCAGAAAAAAAGCCATTGCTTAAAGAAAAAAATAAGCAAACACGTTTGGTGTTCGCCAAAAGGCATGTGGGAGACTCCCCAAACATATGGAAGAAGGTACTCTGGTCAGATGAGACTAAAATTGAGCTTTTTGGCCATCAAGGAAAACGCTATGTCTGGTGCAAACCCAACACCTCTCATCACCCCGAGAACACCATCCCCACAGTGAAGCATGGTGGTGGCAGCATCATGCTGTGGGGATGTTTTTCATCAGCAGGGACTGGGAAACTGGTCAGAATTGAAGGAATGATGGATGGCGCTAAATACAGGGAAATTCTTGAGGGAAACCTGTTTCAGTCTTCCAGAGATTTGAGACTGGGACGGAGGTTCACCTTCCAGCAGGACAATGACCCTAAGCATATTGCTAAAGCAACACTCGAGTGGTTTAAGGGGAAACATTTAAATGTCTTGGAATGGCCTAGTCAAAGCCCAGACCTCAATCCAATTGAGAATCTGTGGTATGACTTAAAGATTGCTGTACACCAGCGGAACCCATCCAACTTGAAGGAGCTGGAGCAGTTTTGCCTTGAAGAATGAGCAAAAATCCCAGAGGCTAGATGTGCCAAGCTTATAGATACATACCCAAAGAGACTTGCAGCTGTAATTGCTGCAAAAGGTGGCTCTACAAAGTATTGACTTTGGGGGGGTGAATACTTATGCACGCTCAAGTTGTCTGTTTTTATTTCTTGTTTGTTTCACAATAAAAAATATTTTGCATCTTCAAAGTGGTAGGCATGTTGTGTAAATCAAATGATACAAACCCCCAAAAAATCCATTTTAATTCCAGGTTGTAAGGCAACAAAATAGGAAAAATGCCAAGGGGGGGTCAATACTTTCGCAAGCCACTGTATGTGTTTACTTTACAAGCTTGCAGTATCTGCCATCACTACCCCTAACAGAAGAGCAGAACAACACTGGCAGTTACAACTACTTATTTCGTCTTATTACGCATCCTCGATGCTGAAAACCTTTGTTACTTCTTGAAAGAGGGACGTGAATGTTGTCACTGCTTTATTGTAAAATCTACTCAAGCGCATAAGTGAATACTGTATGTGGGCCATGCAGCACAAAGTCCAAGATATCCAAGCTTCTGTTACATACTTCGATCATTAAATTACAATCAAGTTAAGAATTTAAAATAAGGAAAGTCCACAAGTACCACATTTCTTACAAAATGCAACAAGTCCAGTAAAAAAAAGTATACTCTAGTATTCTGAGAATCCAGCTTTAATTGTGTGAAGCAGAATAGCTTGTTACACATATACAAACAGGCAATATACTGCTACTATGGGTCAATTATTTGAGCATAGAAATACTGGTATATGATTTTACATATACACACACACACACAGGATGTTCCATCATTGAATACACATAAAAAAAAAAAAAGGTCCTCTTTTAGTTTTATTTTCTGAAAGATATTACGAAAGATGTCTTGAATTGGTAAGATGCCCTTGAACTTCTACAGAGAATTCACAAAAATATCCACCCTACCAAAAGGATTAATATATATATATATATATATATATATATATATATATATATATATATATATATATATATATATATATATATATATATATCTAATCCTTTTTTCGGGGGGTGGAAGCACTACCACACAGGTAAATTCCAAAGAAATTCTGTATACTTTTTTCTTCAACTCCAGCATATACCAAACTCACCTACAGGGGTATCTGCTCCTTCACTCGAAGAACACACTTCCTTGGGAGATGAACTGGTTAAATAATTTACATATCCATCTTCAGGAAACAAAACCATAGCTAGAAACAGGATGGACTTACAGGGCAGCACAGTCTCAGACAGCTCTTTGTCCAGAAATCAATGTGATGAACTGCTGGTACGACTCTTGTGGTTTGATTAACCAGAAAGAGACCAGGCAGCTCATTGTGCGCCAGATTTTCTGTGAAAGCTCCAATCAGCCTCTCGCTCCTATTTGCAGCACCAAAACAAGACAATTCACTCACGATCAGATTGCCTTTAATACCAAATGGAAGCTATAATCCCACAATCCCTTGTTTTTCAAGGGTTTTCAACAAGCCCCTTTGCTGCAAAAGCAATAATCTTATATAAGAGCTGTAGCTGTCTGCTATACAAGTACACTGCTGTCTCATCTGTGCAGAACAAAAGGAGAACAAAAATATGCACTATCTAAATATTACTGGCATTTGGTCAAAATGATTAACCAAAGTATTGCACATTTCGGTTGGATTATCCTCAGACTGGGTTGACAGCTACAGGATGTTCCATCACTGAATACACATTAAAAAAAAAAAGGTCCTCTTCTAGTTTTATTTACTGAAAGATATTACAAGAGATGTCTTGAATTGGTAAGATGCCCTTGAACTTCTACAGAGAATTTACAAAAATATCCACCCTACCAAAAGGAACAGATCATGGCAAATAACAAATGCTATGCCTACATCAACAAACCAAACGGGTGACCCTGACCTAGTTACAATACCAGGCACAGTGCATGTATTTTCTCAGGAAATCTTACTCTTCAGGAATTACGCATAAAATGCCTTTCACAGATCATAGATAGAACTACTGTCATTTTATTTATGTGACTGCATGAGTAGCAGCCAAACACTAGGTGTTATTTTGGTAGGAATTGTTACAGTAAACCTCTTATTGGTTTTGTACAATTCATTTTAGTCAACTTTAAAGGCTGTAAATTGCACTGTACTATATTATAGCTAAAAAGTAGTAAAAAACTAAACCAGGGGCTTCAACTATTAAATTATTGTATCCAAATGTGGCTTACTCATTCTAGAAACACACTGTCCTTTAAAGCAATTACTTAATAAAACAGCTTCCCACACATATATCTGGGCAGTGCTAATAATCTCAACACAGGCTCACAGTTATGCACTATTCTCTGTTGTCATGGAATATTACAGCTCTTTGTTAAAAATGTTTTTTTCTCTAACCAGATATTCTCCAGTTTTATTTTTTTGTCTTTCTTTAACACATTTTACTGTATATAGTTTAGTTCTCCCAATAGCAGCTTACCTGCAGAGGAATTACAATTAGCCACATTCATTTCCCATATACTAAAGGCATGCTAAAAGGCTTAAACTACAGTACCAATGGAGCTTATGAAAGCCTTCAACATCACTTCTGCAGCCTGCAGAGCTAGAAAAGATAAAGCTTATGAATTAGTCTAAATATGTTATCCACAATATCCTCATACATAGTTATAGGACATGTGCAACAGAATTTGACTGAACCGTGTCTGAACTGATTTATATAACATCAAAGTTGTACAGTAAAAAATATCCTTTTTACATTTGTGCTATAATGAACGGCTTGGATAAGAACAAGACAATAATTCCCTTGCCAGATTATGCTTTCTTTTTTTTTTTTTTATTACTACACAGGGTTGTTATTGTTACAGAGCTAGAAAATTAAATAAAATGGATGTTAGTGCTGCTGGAAAAGCAACTCAAACCAAGGGATGATTAACTCTCTGCACCAGATTTTCACTCCATAAAATCTCACTTCTGGTGTAACAAAGCACTCAAAGATTATTGCGGATTGGTTTTTATTCTAGTTAGACCCTTACAGTAGATCCACAAGTATCCTTTTTTCAAACTGATTTGTGCTTAAAAACCAACCAGTGAAAAACAGTACATGTATCTAATATGTATATGATCAACAATAAATATAGGTTAATATGTTTGAACTACATGTGCAGTACATCAGACAAGTGGTTCTATATATTTTGCCTTAAATATGGAGAGAGTCACTGTGACCTACATTGACGGTACTGAAGATCACATTATTTCTTGAAACAAGATAGCACAAAGATGTGGACAAATTCTAATCGATTCCCTGGCTTATCCCATTTAGTTAGTTATACCAGTTTATTCCAGCAATTAAATTACCAGAATCTCTTTGTACATAGGTTAAAGGGTAAGGCTATATAATATAAATGTCTTCTTTAATTTCTTAGTGTTAGTGATGTCTTATAATATGGGTTATATGACCCTGTTTTGTGTCTGCTTATATCATTATTTCCTATGCATTCCAGAATACATAAAAATCAGACATTCAAATAGAAATTAAGTTTAGAAGAATGCAGCTGATTCAGTGTAACCTTAATTCAGATTTATTACTTTTATCCAGGAAAAAAAAGTGAAATATCTTCGAGTTAGTTTAATACCTGTAACATTAAATTGACTGATTCTTCCTGAACCTAAATTGCTTCGTTTCAGAGTCTGCAGTATAAATGTTACAATTGCAGAGCTTGTTTCAAGGCAGGGTCAGTTGTATTCTGTACCCTTTTCACGAGACATTCAGAGCCAGCGCAGTACACAGTGGCACTGTTTTTTTTTCTTTAGCACAACACTGCCAGTTAGAATAGTCATATCTGTACATCTGGCATGTAAGAGGATGTGAGCTGAAGTGCTGCTTCTGTTTAATACATGAATGACGGAGGGCTGTAAATCTGATTCCACAAATGACGGATCACAAAATCTGTTAGTATGGATTAATTTACACTGAACATGGCATCTATTTATAACAATCCTGTTCAGGGAACCTTTGTGGAAATCTCAAAGGAAATTGCATTTTATTACAGCAGGGCAACATGTAGTTCTCAATTACAAACTCCAACCCTTATGGAAATTGTATGTTAATGCAGCAGGGTAACATACAACAGGGTAGGTTTCTCCTCTCCTGCAATATGATTCTTGTACATTCTTTGGTATTGTTGCCTTCCTGTCTCAATGGACACAATCAGATATCTTTTTCAATTACAAACTCCAACCCAAATCTGATTAATCCAAGGAACGCGTACATCTTCTTTCCTTACGTCATGAAAATGGACTGCTAAATTTTAGAAGCCCGGACTATATCCAGAGTAACTCAAGTAGATGCTTTACAAATTGCTGTCCCTTTCAATGCTGCTGCAGTATCCCTAATTCATGATTGGTTTATAAATTTTTTTTTTAAAAAAACACAATTTTGCACAGGAGAACTCAGAACCTTCTGGTTTCCAAACTGAGGCTAACAGGCGAGCCAAAGCAGCAGCTCCTACAGCGAAGCGGTTAAGAGTTCCATATGTTGACCTTGTCTCCCTTCTTAACCTCCACTTACTGCAGCACCCGGTCACACAACACACACACCCCTACATTATATTCCCACTGAGATACTGTACATTATGTAGCCTCCAGTTAATTTTAAATGAATACAAAAATAATAAAATTAAAATAATTAAAATTAATTATATAGATATATATATATATATATATATATATATATATATATATATACACACATACACACACACACACACACACACACACACACACACACGGCTGTTCCGATTAACAGATTAATCAACTAAAGAGAGCAGTTTTTTATGTGCAATTTAATCGTGCATGATTTTAAGCTTGTATAAAAGGCATTAAAGTTGTGAAAAAATCATAATAGTTGTCTTGTTTTGTGAAAGGATTGCTGATAGTGTGCTGCAGATGTATATATGTATTTGAAACGGGAATGTTTATCTACGTTGATTTAAATGACTGCTAAACATGTCTCTGCAAAGTTACTCATGTATTGCAACCAGCTGTGCTATCCTGACCAACATAATAAACTGCTGATTGAGTCATAAACCTCAGAGTGTTTTTTGTTTCCATGTTTGTGCATTGCTAATAATATGGCTGTTTAGGGGTTACCCCAGAGTGGTTAAACAGTATGCGTAACTGTACTGCTCTGATCCTTGGTGCTTGTGTGTGAGTTATCAGGTCCTAAATCAGTTTTATTAGGGTAATAGATGGTGGTGGTGTTGTTAACATGGCTGTTATATTCAGTTTTAAAACAAATGTAGTAGTACAGCACCGCTATTACGTTATGGACTGTCACAATAGCTAACGAAAATTGAACCAGCTTGGTTTTGATGGTAGACGCAAGAGAGATGCGAGTCTATTTGGTTAACAATGAAGTGCAGTTCCTGATCATCACTAAATTCTATCTTGTGAATACAGTGGCATCCAAGCAAAGCACTGGGTGGAATTTCTTTACCAAGCAGGAGAAAATGGAATTTGCAAACTCTGCCAAGGAAATATTTCATTCAAAGGAGGAAGCACACTTACTTAATGTGCTCCACATTATTCTATTTTTATTTTATTTATTTGCTTATTTTTAAATAAAGGCTACTTAAATTTTTTGGTAAGAAACTATATCAGCACAACACCTGTAAATAAAGCATTCTGTACTGGAAGCCACACGGTTATTATTAATGGATCACAGAGTTATCACTGACATAAACCAACAGGATGTTGTTATGTTGTTTTGTTTCCAATTTAGTTCCTGAGAAGAACAGTCGCCGCAGTTGTTGTTATTGAGGTGTACTTGCTGTGTGTTATTGTTTTCTGCAAAATGTTGATATCTTGTCAGTTAAAGTTTTAACTTTGTCTTTGTTACACCAGACAGAGACCCGCGTTTACAACTGTATTGTCATATTTTGTACATTCTCTTTAAATTCTTAAATTACTAAATCGAAACACAAGTAATAAAGAGAGACCTGGGTAACACTGGATAATTTGCACTCATAGTCAGGATTCTATCAATGACTGACAAAAATAACCATTTCGCAATTTCAGCACTGACAAATTATGAAAGAACTAAATTAAAAGGTTATTTTGGTGTTTGAGCAAATTATTTTGATCAAATTGAGAAATAGAAAATATCAAACAAGCAAAGAATGAAACAGAAAAGAAGAGACGCCACAATAAAGACAATAAATAACCAAAGAATACTGTGTGTGTGTATATACGGGACCTGTACAGAATGGTTCACTAATGTACACACGTTACTGGTCATCTGTGTGAAGCTTCAAAGATAGTTTGGAAAAGCAAATGACAGAAATGTAATCAATCAACTAGTAATGAGAACCTAAATAAAGGAAATGATGATTAATGTAAATACAGCTTGTGTTAACAATTTTAAAAATGCTCACCAGTAGAAATGTCCTACAGTACCTCTTCACTCCTCAATACTGCAGCAAAATCCTGTGCTAAGCAGTTTTCATTTGTTACGGCAAAGGATTAGAGTAGCACCTGTTGGATAATTAAAAAAAAAAAAAAAAAAAAAAAGGAAATAGCAAAAATACAAAATCCTGCCCAAAGCTATGTGCCCAGTTACTTAACCCACTGTCTTCTCTCCCCCAATTTTAATATCCAATTACATGCAGCACCTTCCCTCAACAACTCCGGAGATCTTAAGGTCAGTGGGCGTCTTCCAATCCCACCACTGAGCCACATCAATTATCTGGGGAAGACCAGAGGTTCGTATGTGTTTTATGCCTTGACACTCAGAGGAGGGACGGTAGAGTGTGACCATACTGTGGCTCCTGCTGTCCTGCTTCAGATGCAGATTACATGGGTGGCTTCAGAAAACAGCATTAAAGGCAGACAACTGATAAAAACCCAAATCACATTCTCATTCATCACACTCATAAATTACTCTGTGTCCCACTGTCTCTTTTGTGATGTGATGTGATTAGCTTTCTCACAAAGAATGACTCACTGTTCGACAAGACAGTATAAATTAATGCATGTGTTTTGTTCGGGAATTGCTTGAAACTACAATACAGTATATCTCTGGAAATTACACATTTAGAATACCCTTTTTTTTTTTTTTTTTTTTTTTTTTTTTTTTTTAAAGATCAGCAAAGTTGCCCATTTTCTAATATATCAGTAACTGTTGCTGTGTTTATGATCCAAGTCTAATTATCCGTTAGATTTGTATTGATTACAAACCTCCCACTAGTTTAAGGTTGTACTGCAGGCTAACGCTCACTTGGCAGGATTTGATTTCAGCTCAAATCAACCTTATTTGGATGGGCAAAAAACATGGATTCCAGTGGAA
Source organism: Polyodon spathula (assembly GCF_017654505.1). NCBI lineage: Eukaryota > Metazoa > Chordata > Actinopteri > Acipenseriformes > Polyodontidae > Polyodon > Polyodon spathula. The sequence goes on along the minus strand of NC_054536.1, from coordinate 90,022,130 downwards.
TCCATTTCATTCTGGTGCACGTCCTACAGCCATGCGCACTCAGATTCCCCATTCATGCTCATTACAGTGCATGCAATGAAAGTAACCTCTGGGTGTACTGCACTGGACTGGGTGAGAAACGTCTTCATAGCAGTATTTAAACTTATTATGTATTTCCACTTTCACAAAAAAATACAAATCTGCAAGCATGTTTAAAAACATTGCTATTTTTAAAACTGGGTACTGTATAGTAATGCAAGTTAAACATCCCCAGTTGAGGATTTATAGTACAGTACTAGAATTGCATTATCTTGTACTGCCCGGTCTGCCTGCCTTCCTGCCCTGATTAGAACTGCCTTCACCAGAGTAAATGCAACTAATTTTCTTGGCGAACAAATATCAGTAACGCAGAGTAAATTCTATTAGGTGTAAATAATTGTTTTCACACATTTAGACTGAAAAAAAAGACAGAAAATTAACAAGCATGACAATTTTCACAATGAACAAACCAAAATGAACTGTGAAGTTTTTTTTACTGTGAAAAATATTCACACTAGTCCACAGTAAATGGTCTAAACATGAACTCCACAACCAGATTGCAGATTGCTAGCGTAAAGAACTTACCTTGAATGCTCATTTCTGAATGTTTCCAATCAAATCAATGGTAGTAATCAAGACAACCTGCAATGAAACAAAGGAAGGTGTCAAGTTTTGCACTACACTTGCATTCCCCCAGATAAAGACACAATAGTTCCTAATACAAAAAACATCTTCCACAGACAAGCAGTTGTTAAGCTTGTACACTGCATTGAGCTTATACACGAACAGACAGATACTTTTCACTACACTAAGTATGCACACTACTCTATAACTATATCAGGGCTGTCAGTTAAGCCTTCAAATAGCAATCGATTAATTGGGCACACAAAATATAATCGTTCGAAAAAATATTGAGGATGGTACCTCCCACAGCAATTTCCTCTCCCCCCCTCCTCCCCCACCAATGTGATTGTTTTAATATAATTGCTGTTCTGTAAAAGGTTGAGCACAACAATGGAATGTGAGGGGTAATTAACGGTAACATAGCTTTGCGTATGCTACTGTACGAGTACCCACATAAAAAGGTTTTATCAGTTGTGGGCGGGACCGATTACATTGACTATATGTGGTCACCAATCAGGAAACCCAGACAGAGCACGCAGCCCGGTTTGAAAAATACATAGTAAAAACAAAAACAACTGTATTCCCAGGTTTAACAGTTAATTTTGAAACTCCAAAGAATCTCAAGCTATATACAGACAGTTTTCTTCAATATGCACAATTTATTTACAGGTGGTGCACCTGCTCTGGATCCAAGGTGGCACACATTTTATTTACATCAAATACACAAAGGGCGTGTACTTAGAAAGCATTTTGAAAACCGATTCGCTGGTAGTCAGGATGGGACCAGCAAATCAGATCCTAGTTAACACGTAAGTAGGAAAAGAAGAACACCCCCACTGCTTGTCTTTGGCAGAAACGCTATAAATACCAAGGAAGGTGGTTTGGTGCAGTTTCGTTGATAAACTTTAATAATGTCATTAACTATGCACGTTACGGGGCCCCCCCAAGTGGCACATCCGTTAAAGGCACTCTGCAGGGCTCTATTCATCAAAGCGTCGGTTTCAAAAATTGTTATGAACAGATTAAGAATGGTTTAAGAACTGTTTGCTACTCAAATGCGGATTTCGTCTCTTCTGACAACTGAGTGACGTCATGGCATGTTAAATAGCGACCGTTTTCCAAAATCCGACAAATCCTAAAAAAAGTCAGTTTCCTAATTTAAAAGAGGACTGTTTTTTCAGAGTTAACACCACGTTGCAGCTGTTCTTAACACAGATGGGCTGTGGTGTTGGCAGAAAATGCCATTGCCAATGCAATTATAATTATAATTGTAGCCCTCGCAGCATATGACCTTATAGAACACAAGGCTGCTTTACAACGGATAACCAGGGTCAGCAAAGGCAAATCCATCTGAGAATTTTTAAGCAAATAATTTATTTCCTTAACATGCCCAATGATGAGGTTAAAAAAAGATTCAGGCTGGATAGAGCTGCAATATTTGACCTGTGTGAGGAACTGGAAAGCCAGACCACTAGATCACATGCCATACCAGTGCACATTAAAGTCCAAATGGCACTGGGATTTTACGCTACTGGATCGTTGCAGAGACAGGGAGGGGATCTGTATGGAGTGAGCCAGCCAGCGTCATGTGTGCTTCATCAAGTGATAGAAGCTTTGGTGAGACAGACAGGCAATTACATTTCTTTCCCGAGAACACAGCAACGGCAGCTACAAAACAAGGAAACTTTTTTTTTTACCACTGGATCATTCCCTTCAGTACTGGGGGCAATAGACTGCACACGTGCCATTACGTAAACCAACTGAGGGCGCCACAGTTTATATCAATTGCAAGGGTGTCTCATCAATTAACATGCAGGTAGTTTGTGATGCCACCTGCAGTATCATCAATGTTTGTGCCAATTTCCCATGATCACGCCACGATTCTTATATCCTGAGCCGGTCCAGCATCTATAGACTTTTTGAGGGAGACAGACCTCCTGATGGTGTTTTACTGGATAGGTACAATTATTTCCTTAGATATGTATAGAGTTGAAGTTGGAAGTATGCACACCTTCTATTTGCAACAATGGTAGAACAACAGTGTTCAACGCACTTAAAAGACATGTTATTGTTGTGTAAGTACAGTTTAACAGAGAACAACTTTTGGAAATGACTTTTGGAAAATAGTATATGAATACTGTGCAACTACTGTATAGACACATACACAACAGTTTCATAAGGGAAAACAAATGTTAGTTATTCTCATGTGTTTTCTTTTCTCCTGAAAAATCGCAACAATTTAACAGGAATAGGGCAATAATACCATCTACAACAGTTTAAACAGTCTTCAAAGACGCACGCTGGATACAGTAAAATAGTGTATCTGTAATATTTGCGGTTCGGTGACCATCAGCATCATAATTTAACCTTGCAGATTGTTGCAGCAAACTTTACCAGTATTGATGTCTCTTGCAATGGGTTCATGGTTCACTATTGGTTTAGAGCGTTTTTTTCGCCTTCATCCACAATTCGTGAATTGACTTTGCTCCCATTTTCTTTGGATTGTTCTGATCTCGTAGGAGGTCTGTAGGTAACCCCTATTTGAATTTTTGCATGGAAATCCGACAGAAGAGGCTTTACGACTGTCGGATTTTTGAACTGCAAGTTTGATGAATCGCTCATGATTTCAGGAAAAGGTGTAAACAAGGAATTGTCAGAAAAGATTTCTTAAAAAGTTCAAGTTCTTTGATGAATAGAGCCCATTATCTCTAAAGAATCAACCTGCTCGATTTGGATTATCGGCGAGACTGATCTTTTTCTTTTTGCATTGCCCCCCCCCAGTTATTTTTGGGATTATAAAATATATTTTTGGGGAACTGGATATTTCAGTATGTTTCAACATACACAGCAATTTATACAGCATTTTGATTTTCGGCACTATTATTATTAGGCTTCCAAGTCAAAGTTTTTTTTCTATTATTACTATTATTTTTCTTCCCAAAACTTTAAACTGCTGCTGCTTTGAAGCTGTGTGACTGATCAGGGTCGGAATTGGCAGGTAACAAGCTGGATACATTGGCTGTCAGACGCTGAAAAAATTTTGCTGCTGCGTCCTTGCAATTGATGCCGTGACGCATTTTTCGATAAAACCTTTCGAAATCTTCTTCTTGGGAACCGGTGAAGCAATTGATCTGCAACTTGGCAAGCATCATCAGCATCCAAACCTGCAACAAGTTTGCAAAGCAGAAGTTTCTGCGATAAATTTTAATGTCAAAATGGCTGCCACAAATCTTATCGAAATGCACCCTTAACAGCAAACTGCTGCTATTTGAACACTGTTTGACCAACAAACTCTAAACTTGGTAGTTATCATCCCCAGTAGCAATGGGATACAAATATGTGAAAATGGTGATGTTTTATAAAACAAGATGGCTTCCAGGTGTATGTTTACATGTGAAATTTAAAACTCACTCAGTTGACAAACTGTTTACTTGACTAACTCGAAACTTCACAAGCATCATCCTTGACACTGTAGCAATACAACAGACTTTTAAGAAACTCGTGTTAAACCGAAATGGCCGTAATGCGCATTTCTTCTTGAAACCTCACAAAATCTTCTGCTTTGGAACAGCTGAAGTGATTGATCTGACACTCGGCACATACTGTCACCATCCAAACCTGCCTGCAAAGCAGAAGTTGCTGTGATACAATTCAATAGTAAAATGGCTGCCACAAATTTAATCAAAACCCGCCCTTAACAGCAGACTGCTTTTATTTGAAAACAATCTACCTAAGACTCCAAACTTGGTAGGCATCATTCCAGTGACAGAGGAATACAAATATGTTAAAATGGTTATGTTTCGTTTAACAATATGGCTGCCACTCCTACATTATTTTCTTCTATTTAAAAACCGCTTCAGTTTAAAAACGGTTCACTTGATTAACTCCAAATTTGAATACCATCGTGCCTGTTTCGGTAAAATTTACATTTTCAAAAATGGCATTTGTGCGTTAAACAAGATGGTTGTCTGACACATTTTTGAAAAAACACTTTCAAAATATTCTTCTGTGGAACAGTTGAAGTTGCTGATTTTAACCTTGGCACATTGAGAACTAAACACGCTTACACAGGTACTGATACAGGGGCTTGGGAGCCATAAAACTGCCTGGTTTAGAATAGTTGAGAATACTAGTTGAGAATGTATTTGATAGAGCTGTTTGTTATAAATTGATAGTCAGTAGTTTTTAAAATGCTGTATGCATTGTTGTTTAATTTAAATCTGTATAGTTGGTTCTTAAATATTGTATAAAGCAACAAAGTATTCTAAAATATACAGGGGTTGCTTATTTTTAACTGCAGTATATTTTAGTAGCTGTATTTACGATAGTTTCAGGATTGACCTACTGAGTACTGGGAAATGTCGTCGTTGCCCGGCCAATATCGTTATTTCGATCGTTATGACTACATTGACCGACAAAATTGGACAATGCTGTCAATGACCAGCCAACGCTGTCATTGGCCGTTGCTTGTGGGCTCTAACAACAATGCCCGGTCATTGGCCGACTTTGAACTTTGTCCATAACATACATTATTTCTAATTTTTTAGAGAGAGAGAGAGAGAGAGAGAGAGAGAGCTCACAGTATACCTTAACGTTAAAACAAGGTTGCTGAACAGGGCACCTTAAAGTTACTTTTACTGTAGTGTAATTATTTTCAGTACCTTCTGTATAAACAAACTACATTTTAAAGCAGAAATCATATGGCAGATAAATACTCATACATCATAACTACTGTACATCATCCAGCTGTTTGTTGGCATTTAACCTGTTTGCTAATATTTTACAGTGCATTTTTTGCTGCAAGTCACACTATGCAATGCACATTTTTAAAATCTGAAATGAAATACAGCACAAGAAATTCACACGGCATAAACAAATATGGAAACTACTAGAACAAACCTTACAGATTTCCCCAGAGTATTTTAAACACACTGATACTTCTTTAAAAAAATGTAAGTAAAATATTAATAATGGATATATAAACCTACAGGAAACCTAAATTCTAATTGAAAAACTTTATATTTCGTGCACCATAATTGCTTTCCATTTTAACAGGAGGGATGACTACCATTAGAATACTGCAGCAAACCCTTCTTAACTAGCAGCAGAAGAGAGGCAGGCATTGGCGGTGAGTCATTGGTGGCGTGACAGCTTGTCTTACCTGGCTCCCTCCCTGCCCTCCCCCCAAGCACTTACTAAGAGGCAAGAGCAGATCTCTGCAAGAGAGACCCGAGATTAAAAAGGATGAACTTACAAATGCTGCTCATTAACAACAGACCAAGCAGTGCTTCTGTATCAGATACCTGCAAGGGGAGAGTCTACCACCATGCCATATAGTGTACTGTCCACTAATAACCTCCCACTTGCCTCCCATTATTTGTATGCATTTGATGGGGTTTGTTTTCTCTGCAGTTCAGTAGAGCTAGGCATACAGTACTAATGACTTACAGGCAATCCTAAAACCATTCCTTTTCACCAGACTTTTACAATAAACATTTTTGAGTGTGAAAAACTGAAAATACGAATACATTTGCAAAAAGATGGTTGCAGTATTTATATCAAGACCCCCCCCCCCCTGGGGCTCACTCACAGTGCTGATAGGTTATGCAGTTTATGTTCTGTTGAAGTGCAAAGGTTGAATACAATTACTGTACTCCATTTTTCACCTCATTCAACATGGAGGGTTTGTTAGTAGAAGTGACACCAACCCACACATTAATACACTGTTTACTTTATTGCAACATATGTCGTTAATAAGGTACTGTGCTTTGCAAGCCTTAATCAAAACAGGGGAAATGATGATACTAAAAGTAAGGTCCATTCAGTCCTATGGGCAGGTGTAAACATACAGTAAAGATGGACTATGGCAGCACTGTACAATTATTGTGCAAGGGTACAGTAGATACTGTATGGTGCTTCTACTTTAACACAGTCTCTGCTTTAATTAAATACTTCTCCCACACTTCTAGTACACTGTTGGAACAGTGTAAATCAGAAGTCTCATACGTCTTCTCCAGTCGAGGACCTTGTTTCAATCAAGATTAAAATTTCCATTACATGAGTGAGTAGATGTTAAAACTTCATGCTCATTTGAACTCGGCTGCTGCCAAGACAAGCACCAAGATGTAGCTTTACAGTAAAATAAAGTGATCCATCTGCATCTCCATCCATTTGTGTTCCTTTCCATCTGTAGATATCCTTCTGCCTGGTGTTGATGGCTGAAGTGTAATGCTGGTTCCAGGGATCAGCTTATTTTGCCTCCCCAGCGCATCAGCACACACAACGGCTGCGATGCTGGCTCCAGGGATCAACCACAGTGCGGTCTCCCCAGTGCACCAACATGACAACCGTCTACATTGAGCTAAATAAGGTACATCTCTGGGGTCTTCAAGTGGGCACCTTCCATTATCAGTGTTTCGCTGACTAGCCCACAACACCTCAAGAGGGCTCGACGGTGATTCTCAACTCAGCCCAGCTAACTTACCCGTACATCAGCACTTCTTTCACTTGTGCTTGTGGATCCCCAACCAGAATCATTCCGTCTCAACCACAGCCAGTTGCTGCTCCTCTCTGCTGCTTTAAATAAGTTCTTCACCGAGCGACACAACTTGGCCACTGAATCCGACGTCTCTGAGAAACCGGGTTGTAGAGTGTGCCACAAATCCTCGACAACCCATCTCCACTGGGTAAACCTGGACTCTCCATTCTCGCTGTTCCACTTCAGCGGCTAATTGAGCATACCACAGTTTCTTCCTCTCATACACCAAAGTAAACCATCCTTGGCTAAGACCCACCTTACATCCTGTCAAAATGTATCTTAAATGTTGCAGGTGATGAACAGAAAGGACATGAGGGATCCTCTCCTACCAAGAGGTTTAGGTTCTGTGGTGATGGGAGAACATATTATCTTGACCTGATGAGGAAACTGATCCTGCTGTGTTCCATTGTCCACAGGTCTTACCAGCTGATCTTGCGTTGTTCCACACTCTCCCATCTCACCCATTCTCCCTGCTTGGCCTGGGAAATAACCTTTACTCTTCTCCATTGCTTCCTCAGCTGTCTCATTTCTCTAACTAAGCATTCAATCTCCTGCTGCCGTCTAGACTTTCCAGGAATAGTTTGAACTTTCCTTCCTTTTTCAACTCCAAACCTCTCTTCTACATGCGTAGATGATGTCTCCAAATTTATCCAGCTTCTTTTCAACTTCCACTTAACAAAACAGAAACCTGTGTTTACTGGGTCCCACACAGTTCTCACAAGCTCTTGTCCAGGCTTGTGCCCACCAAGGTTCTTTTCTCTCTTACGCTGGTTCGTTTGAACGGGTTCACAAGGATCATTAGGTTCATCACTAATTGTATCCATGCAAGTCCTCCTCACATCTATGACGGTGGTGTTGATAAACAGTGGTTTGTTTCCTGTCACTGGATTTCATTCGACTGACTTTGTAAGAAGTACTGATCAACGTGAGGCCCTTGTCCCTTCTCCCTCAAGCATTTCACTCTCCCTTTATGAATCTTCAAACCCCTGACCGCTGCTGCCTTGCTCCAGGTGCAGACACAAACCTGGTGCTCTATGTCTTTGCACGAACTAGTCTTTTGCGAAATACTCTCCATTCTCATATCCGTTTCCGTTCCTAAGTCATTAACCGTGTTGTACAACATTGAGTCATCTTCCGACCCCGCTCTCGCAGACTCTAGGGGTAATTTTTCTCTTTAATTTCTTAGAAGCCTGGAGCGGGTATCTCCAGCATCTTGTAAACATAGAGCCGGATACTGCCGACAAGGACAGCTAACCCTTGCCAGCCCCAATGGGGTCTCTTTCCTCCTGTCAGCTGTCTCTCCAGGCTGGTACTGTACTAGGATACACACAACATAATGTAAATGTATGTCTAGGCTAATTAGCTTTTATGGTTGGAGTACAATTAAATTAGAAAAGGCGATATAGTAGTCTATGGGGAAAGTAGAAAAAAGAACAACTTTTATATTTATGACCCCTTACAACACTCTCTACAGTACTGTGCATATCATTTTTTGACAATAAAAAAAGTAAAATAATGGGATTAGAGTGCTAGAGTACAGCTGCATTTGAGGTTTATGAATTCAGATACAGTTTACTGTTACTTTCAATCATTAGCTCTATTTAATATTTTTATTTTTTACTGCGTTTCCAAGCTTGACACCGGCTGGGAAGAGTTCATTTTGCTATGCAGGTATTCTGAAACTAAGTACTTATTAAAAGTAATAAAAAATGTGAAAACATATATTACGTAGTTTCTTTAAGGACTTTCAAATTAACACATAACACATTTAACTGTACTAATTCACTGTGTCCTTGTGGAAGGGGTGTGGGTAATTCACTGACTAGGAGACAGACAGGTGTAATTGAAAACACCACACAGGTGCCCAGTTTTATTTGAGACCAGTTCTTGCTTTTTCCGGCAGAGGGCACTGTTGACCGTGGGCTGCCTATCAACGATGATAGACAGCACCACGGAAATACCACAGCTGGTACGCGAACAGCAAGTGCACTCGCAGGTGCTCAGAGAAATAATAATGAAAACAGAAGGCGAAAAGAACAAGGGAAAATAAAACAGTAGTAAAACTACAAATAAAAGGTGCTGCACTCGGCAGCGTTATCCCGGTCGCCGCTACCCGCACGACCCGGATCACCGTCCTACTCTGTCGGCTAACTAGCCTGCTCTTTTACAATACGCCGGGGTCTGCCCAAGGGTTCCCCGCGCTCTCTGTCTCGCTGTGAAACTCTTTCTTTGTTCCGGCTGATTCCCGGTCCTGAATCAGAGCTTCCGCACTCTCGGCGCGTCTAAGTGGGCAGACCTGAGGAAACAACAGAGCATTTTTTTATAGGGCTAGCAATCTGCCAAGACTCGCCTCTCAGCCATTCAGAGAGGGGGAAAGTCCACACACCTACCTTCCCACCTCCCCGTGTCACTGTCATGACTCACAGGCGGTTGTTGGAAGACTGCCGCCCTCTTCCTGCAGTACTGTGAACACACCAGCAGAGTCAGCACAGATCTCTCCCTGCTACAGTCCTATTAACGTTTGTTTGTGTACCTATATTAATGTAGGCCTATTTGTGCACTTGGTGTCTCTCTAGCAGGTAAAACTGCACTTTTAAATTTCTGTCCAGCTATTCCAGAATAACCATAAAAAAGGGGAGAAGACAGTATGACTTGAAGCAGTCTGACGATTGAGTCGAGGAGGGGTCACAACTGAGTCAAGGAGGGGTCATGATTGAGTCAAGGAGGGGTGAGGATTGACTCAAGGAGGGGTGAGGATTGACTCAAGGAGGGGTGAGGATTGACTCAAGGAGGGGTGAGGTCTTATGTCCTACAATGGACACCGTACACAAGACCACACTCACAGCAGCCAGAGTACAAACACAGCTAACAGTGAGATGGACTTTAGTTAAAGACACTGTGTCCTAGTTGGCAGCCGTAAAGCAAATATTCCCAAATACCACAAAAGCTGGAATGGGTAAACAAATGAATGCAAACTAGGAATGTTTTAATTAAAAAAAGGCCAATTAAATTAAGATGAAAAGCAAAGATAACTGGTGAATGCTGTAGAAAATTAATTAACCTGTTTCGCTATTAGTAAAACTGAGACTGCCACAGCTGTTTATAAAAATCCTGGACTGAGACATGGGCTCTGCAGTACATGTTAATTAAATATCATAATTGAATTGTCCTTTAATTAATCCAAAAGATAATTACTGTTGCTAAGCAATTGCTTGTGGAGACCACATTTAATACCAGTGATTCTCTGGTAGACATTTTTAAGTCACAGGTGTTTTTTGCGACTCTGTACTAATCATCATTTAGAAAAAAAGATAATTAAGCCATTAAGTAAATGACTTACTAAGCCATGTCTCGCAAACATGTCAGTCTTACAAACACCAAGTGTTTGTTAACACTGCCAGAATACAGTATGAGCTCATCTAGGGAGCTTTCCCCAACAGCACAAGAACATTGTGTATTGTAGTTTCATAGAAATGTGAAATACAATATCTACTCATAAACAAATACATTTTAAGTACCGGCATGTCGGTAACATGCATCCCATGCCACACAGGTAAACAGAAATGTAGAACCATCAGTATGATGTAAACGCTGATGACCATGATGTATATCAATGTACAAAACAGTATAGAATAAGAAATGGTAAAGTTGTATCAAAGGCCTACGCAAATGAGGTGCTAGTGTCATGGTTAAGTAAATGGCTGGTTTACAGTATGTGGAATTAACTTATGGCATTCCAGATACATGTAAAAATGTAAGTGTGACATGGACAGTTGCGAGGCACAGTACTGCATAATATGGAATATGAAAGAAAAAAAAAAAAAAACTACTTTACATTGCCTGCTGGATAACACTTCTGCACAACCACATACATAGGCCTAATCTTTGCATAGTACTATTAAACCCCAAACTGGGATATTCCAAAAACAAAAGGCTTTAAAACATAGAAGGATTTTGTAGGGTATATTTTTTAAAACTATGCCAAGCAGACAAAGGTTTTGATGAGTGTGCATGGGCAGTAGTCAAAAGTTTTACCTAGGTGTTTTTAAAGTTAGGGGAGAAGACTGAAACACACATGCACCAAACAATTTTGCATTCAAGACTGAGAACAGCAGGTGCTGTATTACAATTACTGATCTTTCAAAGATCATAAAGCATTTACTTCCATATATCTAGGATTATGACAATGTTGGACACTGTGGGGAATCAAACTCATTCGTGAAGTCAATCCCAGTTTTACAAAAAACGTACAGAAATAGCACTGTACTATAAACTAAGTAATAAATTGAGATAAACAAACAAAGTAATAAATATAAAGAAACTAAGTACTAAATTGAGACCAATTGTTCTCGTCATTTTTCAAGGAACGGGACATTTGGTGTTTAAGGATTTTTCCACGGATCACTACCAGCTCTGGACCAAAAACAAATGTACTCTATTTACTAAAAACTTCAGCATCCGAAGCACTGCTGACAAACGTTGGGTGTGTTTCGGTGACCTTGGTAATAAGATGTTGATGTTAAATACATTTGACAGAGAAGGTGAATTGGATAAGGCTTGTGTCCAAGTGCATTTGATGCACCCTGTAAGGTAGCTATTGAGTGGCCAGTGCTTTGGTTTATTCTTTAGTTAAGGTCTTGGATTTTATTTTTATTTATTTATTTATTTATTTTTTTAAGTCTGCTACAGGCTGCTTCTGTTCGAGATCTAACTTCAATGGGATTGTTCATTTAGCAGCAGTCTGTGGGACCCTTTGTAACGTTCACATTTTTATTGTATCATGTCCTGTTATCACCACGGGTCGGCACCATGTCGAGTGGAAAAAAAACCACACACACAACACAATATCTTTGCCACGGACAAACACCACAGAAGTTATGTGCAATTACATGCCTGTGCGTGTTAGGCGTATTCACTGCCACGGACACGTAAATCTTGTGACGGATGTGTGTTCGTGTACAAATGATTTATCACAGCATCACAGGATTTGGAATGAGATATACTGAATAAGGTTTTCTGCCTTCCATTTCATTGAACGTAACGGACTAGTACATTAGCAGCTATGTCAGTAGGGCGACGAGAGATGTACAACAATCATCCAGTAGATCAGTGGTCCTCAAAGTGGTGCGGCAGCTGTGATTAAATTATGGGTCGTGAACACATTTCTGGCGGGTCGTAGCATGGGAAAATAAAGCTTTAAACACGTTTTCCAACAAAAGCGCCACAGCAATCTGTTGACAGCGCTGCTTGCTTATGCTGTACTTGTACATAAGCAACTTTTTTTTTTCTTGTATGGCTTCTTCGATACGATCAACCAATTGAATATCAGCATTGTCTCTGCGGTAGTCCAATAATAAGTTAGCTGGGTGGGACATAAACTGTGTCTGTTTCAGGTGCAGGTACTGACAGTAAGTTTAACCAGTAGGAGAGTCAAATATCTGCCAAGTTTTACGCAGCTGTCCAATCATAAGCAAGCAGAGGCCGTTCACGGTATTCAGCATGAAAACTGATGGCGAGTAGCCAAAGAGAAAAAGAAAGCCGACAGCTGTCCAATCATTCGTGAGCAGAGGCGGGGTGTTAATATGCCGAGTAAGCACTGATTTTGCCGACTGTTATTACGAAAAATAATACATTTCAGTATTTAGAATTTCATTTTCTATCTCTATTTTTTATTTTTATTTCACCAGACAAATGAAACGCCGTAGTTGATTTAGTTACGAATCCACTTTCTCTGAATAATTGTACTGGAGATGAGCGATCTTTAAAACACAGTAGTGTTGACAAATTTTCCAAATTGAAACAAAACGAGACGCTAGCTACACTTGTATTCACGGTTATCTGTGTAAACATGCTATTTACAAATATTTGCATTGCGTATTTTATATAAATTATTTAATGAATATGCGCAGCATGCACAATTACTGCCTGAGATTTGGCTTTATCAGAGTGATCCAAGAATAACCCCACTAAAACTCTTAAAGAATATATATATATATATATATATATATATATATATATATATATATATATATTATATATATATATATATATATATATATAATGTCGCGAGGAGGCAGTGTGTAAGATAAGAACCAATGCAATAGTCAGCGTGCCCGCAAACAGACAAGCAACATCAATTTATGCCCGTGCCCAAATGACTTTGAGGACCGCTGCCAAAGATGTTGTGGCAGCAAAGTGACGGAAATGTTTGAACCACTTCCCAGACGAAACCACTTGACTTTGCATTCATCTCGCTTTACAGCAAAATACTTTCCACAACATATGCGAGTGCAGTTCGTTATAAAAGTGCTGCAAACATTTTCTAGCTCGGCAGTAATTTGTTAGCTAAGCACACACAGGGCAATCATGTTCCCACAGCGCCGGCCACACAAGTCACGAAATCTGACACCACGTTTAAATAAAATAAAAAATCCATGCAAAAACCCAGCACACATATTACATTTGTAAAAAAAAAAAAGAAAAAAGTATACATTATTTTAGAAATTATTTGCAATTATTACAGGTTAACGTATCAGCTCCAACAAGGCACTTGGAGTCGCACAGGCAGTGACTTCCCAGTTAATGTATTTATTTAAAACCCAACAAGCATGTGTGACAGTGTGTCCGAAAGCAATGTTGTGCAGACTCATCATCCAATTCAGTATCAGGCATTGCGACGACAGCGACATGTCATTTACGGTACAGGTTCAATACAACATAATTGACATGCATATCTCTGCCTCTGTGCTAGGCTCTACCACGGTCCACACTGCACTAGGCTGGGTCAAATCAATCCCATTCCGAGATATTATATGGGCACACTATGACTTGGGACGCAGTGACCTACTCGACTAACTACACTACACATCACCATATTCTGTTTTTTTTGTTTTGTTTTTGTTTTTATTATTTATTTCTTAAATAAAACACGAGGCCATTTCCAATATATTCGCAATTCTGTCAATAGTCACATTCTGGCATTAAAAACATGCCCGTATGCACGCTTTACACTCGCAAAGGCACTGCCTCGATTTAGCAATGAATTATACTTGCTTGCGTTCACTGTCTGAACCAGGCAAGCACAACACAGTTCTTACATTACGAGTAGCAGACAACAGAGGATAGTTTTACTCAATACAAAAAGTGCACCTTACTTCGTGTGTCTTTTGACAGAAAAGCTGTCCATTTAACTAAATTCAATACAAATAGATATTAAATATCCAGTTACTTACATACCGAATGTATTCAAGTAGTAGTATTACGTCCAGGTTTGAAATTCAAAACCTCACGGCTGTCGTGGACGCTCAGTTTCTCTTCCACGCGACCCCTGTCCATCAAACCTCTGAGTCACTCCCCATTCTTGTGACGTACAACAGCTTTACAAATCACATCCAGAAACCTCCAGTTCCACCCGTAGGTGCCCTACCGTAAAACCCCGCAAATAGGCGCTATTTACTTCAAGCGCTTTAATAGTACTGAAAGAAGTTTAGTTTGTATGTGTTTTTTTGTGTGTATTTTTATTGTTTTTCTTTCATTCTTTTTTCGTGTGTGCTTTTGAATTTCTATGTGGGTTTTATCTGTTTTGCATGTGTTTGCACTTGACCACTGTAGTTATCTATGAAATTGCAGAAAGCGGGGCCTGAACAGTTTTTTTTTGTTTTTATTTTTTTTATTTTTTTTTTCAATCTAAGTTAGATTTAGGATTTATAATACAGAAGCTCTCATTTTTTTATTTCTTGTCCACTCTAAATACTTCACACATTCGCGCTAGGTAGCCCGGCTTAAGAAAGCGCCTATTTGCAGACTCATAGGACAGAGGCAGACCTTGCTGCCCACAGAACAGGCTCTGTGGTCACTGTGAGACAGTAGCGGTCGAAACAGTGATGCATTTACCCCAACACTGCAATAAATACAACCAAACAAGGGGAGTGTTCTTTAATAAAATAGTAAATGCCCATCTACTTTTTTCCAAACATGGCAGACCCCAAAAACTGGCTGTACTCCTAGGGGAGGGATACACAGCCGCCTGCCACAACCAAAGGGCGCGCAGCGACACTGCATAAGGATAAACACTTGGGAGGAGAGGAAATGTATTACTTGTAGCTACTGTATCATTTTATTCTGATTCATTTATTTTTCATCATTAACAGTACTATTTTCCCTTCAATTTTTCAGTTTTTTTAATTCGTTTCCACCCTCCCCTTAATCCTCTAATTTATTTGTTTTACTGTATTTTATAAATCAGTTTGTTTATATAGTATATATAGTAGCGAACCTCAGTTTCCGCAGGCAGTCGCATCACACAGTGCGAGGCACTCCACACATAGGCGGAGGGCGGTCGTGAACCCCTGACCTCTCGCAATGAAAGCATAGCGCCGATGCTACAGTACAAAAGAGACGGCTCCTTTACAAGCAGCGTATATCATACTGCCAGCCCTGCTGCTGCCTTCCCCCGCTACAGTGTATATAATGCAATGTATATATATACATGTATGCATTGTATAATTGCTTTGGCAACACCTGTGTAAGTCAGGCCAATAAAGCACCATTGAACTGAATTGGTGATAAGTTTGGTGACGCTGTTGTTAGAACGCTGAGTTGGACATGCTCAGTTGATGCAGTGTTTGGGCAGTTCCAGCTTCGTGTTTACACATCAAGACCTGTCAGTATTTTCACTTCAAATGCTCTTTTTAAAAAATGTCAACAATAAATCAGTTGACCAAAACTCCCAAAACAAATAGCTATAACGAAAGCTATTTTTGGTTCATTTGTAAACCCTACAGCCACATGGTTGCATACAGTGGCTTTAAAAAATGAGAAACTTAAAACTTTTCATTTGTTCTGAACAGTTCGTTGAACACAAAAGCATTCTGGTTAGGATGGCCAAATTGTTGCATGTTCACCCAAAAGGGTATCGCTGCAGACTGCAGGCTCATCCAGTGTCGCTCAATGGATGTGCCTTTAGTAAGCCATTGCTACAAATAATTTCGTACTTTTATTAAAATATAGATGCTCAGAAATCCTGCGAAGGAGTAAATTACAAAAAAAAAAACTTTGCATTGTGGAGCTTTGAGAGAGTACCTCATACCCAAACAGCAATGACCAGTTGTAACCCTAGCCTCCATATTGACTCTGATTATCAAATTCGAATTAAGGAACGTCAACAAATACAGATTAAAATGATTTAATCTAATTATTAATAACGTACCTTACTGGTTGAGGTTTCTTTGAGCTCCTGGTTGTTTGAATGTGTGAGTTCTTTAACGTCACGCTGCCTTCCTCTTCCTGTGGTCTGCAAAGTGACCACAATGGTTATTTCTCGCCAGCGAAAAAAAAAAAAAATGTCCTGCCCATAATCTCTGGACAGCCAGCTTGTTATCCTTTTGATCTATGGGAGGTGAAAGTAACAAAAATTAAATAATTCATTAAAAGTTAAATTTAAACAATTATCAAATATTGATTTTAACATCAAATAATAAATACTAGCATTAAATATTAAATTCATGTATCAATTGTTAAATTTTAACATCAAATAATACATTCAAGATTGAATATTAAGTGCAAGTATTGAATGTTAAATACTACAATGTAAAGTTAATTGCAACAGTCGAATGTTACAGGTTTCTGAGGGGTTACTGAATTCGTTACAACACTGTCAAACTCAAGATGTAACTCAGAAATGACTTCAGATAAAACTTCCACTAACGGTCCGTTCACATAAATTCCACTTGCCTCTGAATTAATCAAAATACTTTGAAGCCACTCTAAAATGTACAAAACGGTACCATCACTGCAATTAATTTCAAGCATATTTTTCGCCAGAATAATTTTTTGTCAAGGTGTAGTTCTGTAGCTGGGTCGCTACGTCAGGCCTAGCAGCTACATCCACGTGAACCTAATAAAATAAAATAAAAACCGTTGTAAAAAAGACGTAAGGCTTAATAATGTTATTTAATATGCAACTTTTTACTTACAAACAGGTAAAACAACAAGACCTTTTTAATTTCTACAGACAGGGCAAGACAGCTACCATATTTCAGTCTGAAAATCGAAGCCTCTCATTGGCTGAACAGGTTAACAGGTAACAAGGAGGAACATAGGTGAGGCAGATGGGATTGATTGACAGTTTGCAAGTGCATGCATTGAATGGATAAAAAGCATATCAAATGACAAAGTGCAAACCGAAGGGCTAAAAGGCACATTGGATGGATAAAGTACATATTTAATGTTTGATGCAAGTTTTTAACATTCAATGCTTGCATTTAACATTCAATGCTAGTATTTAACATTCAATGCTTGCATTTAGTATTCAATCTTGAATGTGTTATTTGATGTTAAAATTTAACATTCAATACATGAATTTAATATTTAATGCAAGTATTTATTTGATGCTGACATTAAATATTCGATACTTGCATAAATTTACCGTTTAATGAATTATCATTCATTATTTAATTAGTTACTTTCACCTCCCATATTGATCAGCTTAGTATGTTTTCCAATAGCTTTCAAAAACATTATTTCATCACCTGAATAGATGACTCCTCTGTGCCACTGTTTACCACTAACTGAGAGAGTTAAGGGTTAAAAATAGCACATTGTTTTTGTTGTTGTTTTCTCACTATGTATTATTTAAGAAGTGTAAAGTAAATTACTAACAATTAAGATTCTGTCATTTCATATGCATTCTGACACCAAAAAAAGGTCAGATGTCAAATTTCAGAGTAATGTATTTTAACAAGACCAATATCTATTTACATATTTGTTCTTAAGCAATTTTTTATTTATTTTTGGCTGAAAAATATGACATTGAATTACATGTACATTGAAGTTTAGCAGACATACCTCATTTGTTTTTGCATAAAAAATCTTAGAATTTATCTTTTTTTAAATATATAAATTCATCTGCTTTCTTTGGTCTTTCAATTTTATAGCTTTAAAACATTTCTTTGCATCTGTTCTTTGAAACAGAACAAAAATTGCATGTCTTCTGGCAAAATATTAAGATAATTAATTATATGCAGTAAAAAGCACTCATGAGTAAGGGTCAGTCAGCACATGGATTCCTACAAGAAATCATTTTTTAGAATTCAGAAATGTTCTCTATATCTGTGTGCCTCACAGTTACTTTGTGTTTTAGAAGCAGTGTTAGCCCATTCAGTCAATTTCTGACCACTTGTTTACACTAGTTACAGGCAGCACAGTTTGTGTTGACATCGTAGCTGGATTTCTGAGAACTGTTTGCTGTAGGGTGTTGTTTTTTTTCAGTGTCTTTTTTTTGCATGTGCAGGATATGATGTTGTATTCAATTCAACTTCCTCTGCTGGTACATGTGTGATCGAGGACGTTTTTTCTAAAAGGAATGAGGTTTAAAAAAACATTTGGAAGCAAACTTCCTTTCACTCTGGGCGCAGCACAAAATGAATCTCCACTAGAAGGTGTCCTGAGGGCATCAGATGATTTTTAATGGTTAGGTATTCGGTTAGGGTTAGTTTGTAGGGTTAGGGTAAGGGTGGCTTGATTTCGTAGAGTTGCCAGGTTCTGGAAGTGAAAGGTGGCAGTGCTTGGGAAATGCCCTACAATCATCTGATGCCCTCAAAACACTTTCTAGTGGATATTCCTTTACACTGCACCCTTGGGCGCTGGCACCTTCTCCAAGCTGTTAGAACTGTCGTTAATGATACAAAAAACAACGCAAAATGTATGCAGATTAGCAAAATAGTAATGAGTCGTTACACATGTGACCTTTCCTTAGTCCTACCTTAAATAAACATAATATTAATCTCAGGAGTAATTTACTCGACAGCATCTGTGTTTGTCATGTTTAACTGTAACTCCTCTTTTAAAGTGACCCTGAGCACTGTTTAATGTGTTTTGGTTTCTGAATTAAAACAGAGACACTGTTAATTGTGAAATTAATTCGCAAAGGAGAACGCCTTGAGCAATATTTCATTGCTAATAACATTACAGATTAAGCAAAACAACGTGCTATCTTACGAGTGTGTGCGCTATGGACTTATGAGAAGTTTAGTGTCCCAGATAAGCCATTTGATAAAACTTTCAAATAACTTTGTGATCTTATTCAGGAATATCACCACCCTAAACCATCACCAATAGTGCAGCCTTTTAAATTTAACTGCTTCGCAAACCTAGCCAGTCCATAGCAGCATTTATAGCTGATCTTCGACATCTGGCTGATATTGTGAATTTGGAGGTTATTTTGAAGAAATGCTGCGCGACTGGCTTCTGTGAGGTGTCCAAGATGAACGCATTCAATGTGTACTGTTATCTGAGCAAGATCTTGATCTTCGTAAAGCTATGAAGATAGCTCAAGGGATGGAAGTGACTTCAAGTTCTTTCACTCCCCAGGGGAAGGAGAAGACTGTAAAAAAAATACAACACAGTGAAATATAATTCAACAAAAAACAGTCTCATTGCTAAAGCCTGTAGACGAAAAAAAATAATGGAAAACAAACACAAAAATGAAATGATCATTACACAGCAAACATGATGCAGGATGACACAGACAATGGAGACTGCTACACAATGCTTAGTGTTAGTGCTGGAACTGGTAAAGCACACCCCTTAGTAGCTGACTTCACCATAAACAATCAGCTTATGGGAATGCAGATCGATACAGGAACTTCTGTGTCCATTATGAGTGTCACAACTTACAGAGACATATTGTCGAGAATCACAGTTGTTTGTAAATCTAGTGAAGTTTTGCATACACATGAGAGCCAATCAGTGCAGTTGGTACTGTTGATGGGCAATGCGTGAAGTATGCCGGATGAGGCTGCGGTTTGCAGCTATACCCATCTCTGTTCCCCTTCCGTTTAACTCAGATCACAATGCATTCTGGGCAGTTCTGCTTCTGTCAAAAAAAAAAGACACTTGACAGGTAAAACTGCATTGCAATCAACGTTATACAAACTGGAAGACTCCCAAACTGTCCCAGTGAATATGGAGCCATATGCTCTGGGGCATATTAGCACAAAATTGAAGTACTACAGTATGATCACACCTGACAGCATTGCAACAAGTGAAGGAAGCTCAACTGAACTGTGCCCCCACATAACTTCACAAGCACATCCTCTGAATAGCTCTTCAGGAGTAGGAGAAGCTGATATGAAAAGGAAGCTTGTATTCACAGCATGACCAGGTTTCCAAAGTTCAGAAATGGGACACATAAATTAAACTTAGTTGTAAGACTATAACATTTTTTAAGACTACCTCTTATCTGAATATAGCTATTATACCTTTTTATAACTATTATTGTTTTCATATTAAATTAACAAACAACAACTTCTGACTGCAGCACAACAGCTGCACTGCCCCTTTCCAATTCGTGGTCATGTTTAACTACATGGTATAACCACACAGAAGGTACTGTGATTTTACCATTCAAAAATATTATTCTCTAACTGTATTTTAATATGACTGGATATTGTTTACGTAATTAACACAAGAGTTTCTATGTGGCTCCATTGCAAACCAGGACATTTTTAATGTTTGTGGAAACATGTTGGGCCACCTGGACATTTGGTAACCCTATATCTTAAGTGGTTTAAATACCAAATAACCAAAAATGTGCTATACAGGGGATGTATGTAATTAGAGCTTTAACAGGAATATAATGATTTCATTAGGGGTGACATGAAGTTGTTCAGACAAGTACACATATAAATAATTCGCAGATTGCAGGCTACAAATGAATAAAAGCGCCTCTAGAAAAATGAAAAGTCAGCTAGAATATTAACCGTTTAAGTTTTGGGACACATGTAATGTTCATATGGCACAGTCCCTCGTGAGAAGTTCTTTGTCTATGAGAGTGAAGTTAATCAGTATGGATACACTATGAGATTGGGTGGCTTTTTAAAAGTGAAAAAAACAATTTTGCACTTACTAAATACAGTGCGATAACCCCCAGCTAACTTATATATATATATATATATATATATATATATATATATATATATATATATATATATATCTATATAATATATATATTAACTAAGTGTGTTGTCACAACAATTGTTTTCCCTTTTTGCATAACAATTGCAAACATTAGAATGTTATATGTTTGGAGCCCAAGTGAAAACATGACCCCATCAGCTTGAATGAGCTACTCTGCTACCAGATGGATTTCATGTCCTTATCTTTAACTAAGGGGTTGACTTGATCAACTGAGTTGAAAGGTCACACTATCACATGACATTCACATGATGTTATAAAAACCACACTAAAAAAATATATATATATTAAAATATATATATATAAATATATATATATATGTATTTTTATATATATTTGACATATGTATAGATATATATAATATATACTATGTATAATATATTATATATATATAGTATATATGAAAAAGTATTTGCCCCCTGTCTGATTTTCTGCATTTTTGCATATTTTTGACACTGAATGTTATCAGATCTTCAAACAAAGTCTAATATTAGATAAAAGGGACCCTGAGTGAACAAATAACACAAAATTGACACCTATTTCATTTATTTATTTATTAAAGAAAGTTATGCAACACCCAATGCCCCCCCCCCCCCGTGTGAAAAGGTAATCGCCCCCTTAAACTCAATAACTGGTTATGCCACCTTTAGCAGGAATAACTGCAACCAGACACTTCCTGTAGTTATTGAACAGTCTCTCACAGCATCATGGAGGAATTTTGGCCCACTCCTTCATGCAGAACTACTTCAACTCAGTGACATTTGTGGGTTTGAGCATAAACTGCTTGATACAGGTCCTGCCACAACATCTCAATGGAGTTTAGGTCTGGACTTTGACTAGGCCATTCCAAAACTTTAAATTTCTTGTTCTGATGTAGACTTGCTTGTGTGTTTCGGATCATTGCCTTGCTGCATGACCCAGCTGAGCTTCAGCTTCAGCTCACGAACGAATGGCCTGACATCCTCCTGTAGAATTCTCTGATACAGAGCAGAACTTATGGTTCCTTCAATGAAGGCAAGTCGTCCAGGTCCTGATGCAGCAAAGCATCCCCAAATCAAATCACTACCCCCACCATGCTTGACCGTTGGTATGAGGTTCTTACTGTGGAATGCAGTGTTTGGTTTTCGCCAGACATAACGGGCCCACATTGGCCAAAAAGTTCCAATTTTGACTCATCTGTCCGTAGAACATTGTTCCAGAACTCTTGAGGATCATCCAGGTGCTTTTTGGAAAACTTGAGATGAGCATTCATGTTGTTCTTAGTGAGCAGTGGTTTCCGCCTTGCTACTCTGCCATGAATCCCATTTTTGCCCAGTGTCTTTCTGATGGTGGAGTCATGAACCACTGACCTTAGCCGAGGCAAGAGAGGCCTGCAGATCCCTGGATGATGTTCTAGGGTTCTTTTTGACTTCCTGGATGATTTTACACCTTGTTCTTGGAGAGAGGTTGGCAGGACGGCCACTCCTGGGAAGATTCACTACTGTCCCAAACGTTCTCCATTTGGACAATATGGCTCTGACTGTGGTTTAGTGGAGCCCCAGAGCCTTAGAAATGGCTTTGTAACCCTTTCCAGACTGATAAGAATCAACAACTTTTTTCCGGAGGTCTTCAGGAATTTCCTTTGATCATGGCATGAGGTGCTGACAACTTCACTCTGATGGTAAGGGCCAAAGTTAGTCAGATTTATATTGGACGGGGCTGGCCCAAATCACGTCTGATTGTTAACCACATTATTCAAACAGCTGGCCCTAATTATCCCTTTAATTGGATTGTGTTGACTAGGGGGCAATAACTTTTTCACACCTGAAGACTGCATGTTTGATTACCTTGCACACCAAACAAATGAAAGAAGCAACAAACTTTGGTGCCATTTTTTCTCTCAGACTCCCTCTATATACTACTACAACCCACAAAAAGATCTGACCAAATTCAACAGGAATAATTAGCAAAAATGCAACAAATCAGACAGGGGGCAAATACTTTTTCACGGCACTGTATATATATATATATATATATATATATATATATATATATATATATATATATATAGTGAGCAGGGAGAGGGTTAAGTCCTCCATGCTGAGTAAGAAACAGGTGCAAATGCACATTTGCTTAATTTGTTTCATTATTAATTGTCCCCTGCACCTGGTGATCATTGTAAATTAGGACCGGGTGCAGGGTATTTAAGGAAAGCAGCCAGTGTGCTCAGGGCTGCTGTGTTAAGAGCCCGTCTGGGTAATTGTGTGTGTGTGTGTGTATGTGTCTGTCTGTCTGTCTGTCTGTCTGTCTGTCTGTCTGGATATAGAAAAGGTAAAGTGTAGTCCTTGTGTTTATAGTGTTTTATTACAGGTAAATGGTTTAGCTGTCCTGCGTGTTAGTCAGGGACCTGTCAGTGTTTAGTCAGCAAAACAGAGCTGGGTTTTGTTTATTAAAAAACTAGTGCATCTGCGCTGAAGAATCAAGTTTGTGTCCTGGGTCTGCTTTGAAAACTTTCCCCCGTTTACTGAATCCTTCAACGTTGCGTCTTGTTAGAACATGAATATATATATATATTATATATATAATATATATATATATATATATATTATAGGTCTGTTTAAGAGTACAGTGATCACTGCTTACATGTTAGTGTAAGGATCTACAAGCATGTCATTAAAGGCTGATTTATGGTCAGTGTGTGAGGCAGTTTGGATCTGCTGTTCTTAGCCCATAACAGATTATTTTAGAATACAGATTCAGATCTAAAGAAAGATACTGTAGGCATACTCATAGTTTCAGAGGTCAGATTCTTCCTGTCTGGCTGTCCTCTTCATCCATCAGGAATAATGGCATTAGTTACTGTCAACATCAATCCAGCACCCTGTCAAGGAAAGGGCTAAAGATACACTTTACCAGATTACTTTGCTAAAACAGGTTAGGTAGTATTTCTTGTGAAATAGTCCCATTGCCTAACTGCACACAAAGATATGTGTTTGTCATAAAAAGTCTTCATGGCATAATTCCGCTTTGTAAAATTTGAGAATGTTCAGCCTGTGTGGAAAACACATTATATTTCCTTTGTCACCTCAGGATGCATGGCTTATGGGTGGAGTACTATCTCAGACAGGAGAGCTACACTGTTGGCTTCTAGATAGTCATAATTAATTTAATAAATTGAATAATTCTTTATTCTTTGCTAGTTCCATTACCCGTTTGCTCCACTAGGTGGCAGCGCTTAGCAGTTTGTAGCATACTGTCAAACTAAACATAAATTATACCAGTAGATGGTAGCGCTGAGCAATCTTCCTTTTCTATAATGTGTTTACATACCTGTGTATTAGCGCAAAACAGCCCTGCTGTCAGTGTCATAAACATGTGTGCCTTAACCTAGAAATGCAACCTGTTTTCCAACCCAGAGCGGTTGTGTCAGTTTCATTAGCCAACCTATCTGCTCCAGTACAATATGTGGGAAGCTATTCAGTACCATGACGCCTGGCTTCAACCAACCTTGCCTTAAGATATTTCTTATCCTCCAGTCTGTGTACATATTGGTCCAGTGGTTAAATCAACAGGCTTGGAACCAGCAGGTCCTCAGTTCAAAATCCCTGCATAGCTACTGACTCAATGTGTGACCCTAGCCAGAGAAAGTGCCCTTGTATTGTAATTGCCTTGCAGTGTTTCTGCAGTGAAGGTGAACAATGATTCCACTCCTAAACACCTGTGTGTGTCACACATTATTGTCCCCAGATAATTACACTAAAACATGTTCATTAAGGGTCCAGTTAATAACTCTAGTTTTCAGTCCTAACCTGAGCGTGACGCTTGTGTACCATGTTATTCATTCTCTTTTTTGACCTGCTTTCTTTAATCCTTCCAGCATTTTTTATTTTTTATTTCACGGATTATAAAGTTTGTCTTCACACCCATACCTCGATAGAACTATTCAAGTTCTCGTGGGTGTTTGTCATTTTCAGCTAAAAAAGATGTGCAACGTATAGTAGTTTCAGAAACCTAAATAACATAGTTGGTTCTATATTTTTTTCTTGTAGTCTATGGACCTCCATCTGAAATAGCAAGTTATATAAACAATATTCTGTGCATGCCTCTTATACCTTAGGGAAAAACAATTAACAATTAACTATTCCCGTTGACCTTTAGGAAGAACATATTTTCAAAATGAATAAAAATGGTATTTACTCTCACCAACATGTTACTGTACTGTAAATAGTATTGATACTGTGGGGCTGCTTTAACAATTACTTGCAATTATTATCAGCAGTAATTTCCTATACAATTGATGCAAACAATGGTGGATGCCATTACCACCACTTTCAATTCTGAAATTCAGAATAAACTAAACCTGGCGTTTTGAACACTTAAAATACAGTTAAGAGATTTACAGAGACCCTGCCACCTGGGATTGGAGAAATAAAGTCATATCAAGGATAAAACTGCCACCAGCTCTTGTTGCCAGATTGACGTCAGTCAGGCTCAGTATTTTTTAACTAGACCTTTTTTAGCAGCAATTATTATAGAGAGATGTCCAATTTTATCCTATTTGAATGCATTACGGTCGTTTTGGACACAAATCTAAGAACACTGAAAAGTGCTTTCCCGTAATACTGGCAATAACCTTGCAATTTACCTGTTCCTCTCTGTTACATAAACACTGACAATAACCTTGCAATTTACCTGTTCCTCTTCGTTATATAAACACTGACAATAACCTTGCAATTTACCTGTTCCTCTCCGTTATATAAACACTGACAATAACCTTGCAATTTACCTGTTCCTCTCTGTTATATAAACACTGACAATAACCTTACAATTTACCTGTTCCTCTCTGTTGGTAATTCAGTGTAAATAGATTCAGGACCGCGCTGGTAGGATGTGTATTCTTACACAGTGAGAGGGTGTGCTATTAATTCAGTGTAAATAGATTCAGGATCGATCGGGTAGGATGTGTATTCTTACACAGTGAGAGGGTGTGCTATTAATTCAGTGTAAATAGATTCAGGATCGCGCTGGTAGGATGTGTATTCTTACACAGTGAGAGGGTGTGCTATTAATTCAGTGTAAATAGATTCAGGATCGATCGGGTAGGATGTGTATTCTTACACAGTGAGAGGGTGTGCTATTAATTCAGTGTAAATAGATTCAGGATCGCGCTGGTAGGATGTGTATTCTTACACAGTGAGAGGGTGTGCTATTAATTCAGTGTAAATAGATTCAGGATCGATCGGGTAGGATGTGTATTCTTACACAGTGAGAGGGTGTGCTATTAATTCAGTGTAAATAGATTCAGGATCGCGCTGGTAGGATGTGTATTCTTACACAGTGAGAGGGTGTGCTATTAATTCAGTGTAAATAGATTCAGGATCGCGCTGGTAGGATGTGTATTCTTACACAGTGAGAGGGTGTGCTATTAATTCAGTGTAAATAGATTCAGGATCGCGCTGGTAGGATGTGTATTCTTACACAGTGAGAGGGTGTGCTATTAATTCAGTGTAAATAGATTCAGGACCGCGCTGGTAGGATGTGTATTCTTACACAGTGAGAGGGTGTGCTATTAATTCAGTGTAAATAGATTCAGGATCGATCAGGTAGGATGTGTATTCTTACACAGTGAGAGGGTGTGCTATTAATTCAGTGTAAATAGATTCAGGATCGCGATGGTAGGATGTGTATTCTTACACAGTGAGAGGGTGTGCTATTAGTTCAGTGTAAATAGATTCAGGATCGCGATGGTAGGATGTGTATTCTTACACAGTGAGAGGGTGTGCTATTAATTCAGTGTAAATAGATTCAGGATCGCGCTGGTAGGATGTGTATTCTTACACAGTGAGAGGGTGTGCTATTAATTCAGTGTAAATAGATTCAGGATCGATCGGGTAGGATGTGTATTCTTACACAGTGAGAGGGTGTGCTATTAATTCAGTGTAAATAGATTCAGGACCGCGCTGGTAGGATGTGTATTCTTACACAGTGAGAGGGTGTGCTATTAATTCAGTGTAAATAGATTCAGGATCGCGCTGGTAGGATGTGTATTCTTACACAGTGAGAGGGTGTGCTATTAATTCAGTGTAAATAGATTCAGGATCGCGCTGGTAGGATGTGTATTCTTACACAGTGAGAGGGTGTGCTATTAATTCAGTGTAAATAGATTCAGGATCGATCAGGTAGGATGTGTATTCTTACACAGTGAGAGGGTGTGCTATTAATTCAGTGTAAATAGATTCAGGATCGCGCTGGTAGGATGTGTATTCTTACACAGTGAGAGGGTGTGCTATTAATTCAGTGTAAATAGATTCAGGATCGATCGGGTAGGATGTGTATTCTTACACAGTGAGAGGGTGTGCTATTAATTCAGTGTAAATAGATTCAGGATCGCGCTGGTAGGATGTGTATTCTTACACAGTGAGAGGGTGTGCTATTAATTCAGTGTAAATAGATTCAGGATCGATCGGGTAGGATGTGTATTCTTACACAGTGAGAGGGTGTGCTATTAATTCAGTGTAAATAGATTCAGGATCGATCGGGTAGGATGTGTATTCTTACACAGTGAGAGGGTGTGCTATTAATTCAGTGTAAATAGATTCAGGATCGCGCTGGTAGGATGTGTATTCTTACACAGTGAGAGGGTGTGCTATTAATTCAGTGTAAATAGATTCAGGATCGATCTGGTAGGATGTGTATTCTTACACAGTGAGAGGGTGTGCTATTAATTCAGTGTAAATAGATTCAGGATCGCGCTGGTAGGATGTGTATTCTTACACAGTGAGAGGGTGTGCTATTAATTCAGTGTAAATAGATTCAGGATCGATCTGGTAGGATGTGTATTCTTACACAGTGAGAGGGTGTGCTATTAATTCAGTGTAAATAGATTCAGGATCGATCGGGTAGGATGTGTATTCTTACACAGTGAGAGGGTGTGCTATTAATTCAGTGTAAATAGATTCAGGATCGCGCTGGTAGGATGTGTATTCTTACACAGTGAGAGGGTGTGCTATTAATTCAGTGTAAATAGATTCAGGATCGCGCTGGTAGGATGTGTATTCTTACACAGTGAGAGGGTGTGCTATTAATTCAGTGTAAATAGATTCAGGATCGCGATGGTAGGATGTGTATTCTTACACAGTGAGAGGGTGTGCTATTAATTCAGTGTAAATAGATTCAGGATCGCGCTGGTAGGATGTGTATTCTTACACAGTGAGAGGGTGTGCTATTAATTCAGTGTAAATAGATTCAGGATCGCGATGGTAGGATGTGTATTCTTACACAGTGAGAGGGTGTGCTATTAATTCAGTGTAAATAGATTCAGGATCGCGCTGGTAGGATGTGTATTCTTACACAGTGAGAGGGTGTGCTATTAATTCAGTGTAAATAGATTCAGGATCGCGCTGGTAGGATGTGTATTCTTACACAGTGAGAGGGTGTGCTATTAATTCAGTGTAAATAGATTCAGGATCGCGCTGGTAGGATGTGTATTCTTACACAGTGAGAGGGTGTGCTATTAATTCAGTGTAAATAGATTCAGGATCGCGCTGGTAGGATGTGTATTCTTACACAGTGAGAGGGTGTGCTATTAATTCAGTGTAAATAGATTCAGGATCGCGCTGGTAGGATGTGTATTCTTACACAGTGAGAGGGTGTGCTATTAATTCAGTGTAAATAGATTCAGGATCGCGCTGGTAGGATGTGTATTCTTACACAGTGAGAGGGTGTGCTATTAATTCAGTGTAAATAGATTCAGGATCGCGCTGGTAGGATGTGTATTCTTACACAGTGAGAGGGTGTGCTATTAATTCAGTGTAAATAGATTCAGGACCGCGCTGGTAGGATGTGTATTCTTACACAGTGAGAGGGTGTGCTATTAATTCAGTGTAAATAGATTCAGGATCGATCTGGTAGGATGTGTATTCTTACACAGTGAGAGGGTGTGCTATTAATTCAGTGTAAATAGATTCAGGATCGCGATGGTAGGATGTGTATTCTTACACAGTGAGAGGGTGTGCTATTAATTCAGTGTAAATAGATTCAGGATCGCGCTGGTAGGATGTGTATTCTTACACAGTGAGAGGGTGTGCTATTAATTCAGTGTAAATAGATTCAGGATCGCGCTGGTAGGATGTGTATTCTTACACAGTGAGAGGGTGTGCTATTAATTCAGTGTAAATAGATTCAGGACCGCGCTGGTAGGATGTGTATTCTTACACAGTGAGAGGGTGTGCTATTAATTCAGTGTAAATAGATTCAGGACCGCGCTGGTAGGATGTGTATTCTTACACAGTGAGAGGGTGTGCTATTAATTCAGTGTAAATAGATTCAGGACCGCGCTGGTAGGATGTGTATTCTTACACAGTGAGAGGGTGTGCTATTAATTCAGTGTAAATAGATTCAGGATCGATCAGGTAGGATGTGTATTCTTACACAGTGAGAGGGTGTGCTATTAATTCAGTGTAAATAGATTCAGGATCGCGCTGGTAGGATGTGTATTCTTACACAGTGAGAGGGTGTGCTATTAATTCAGTGTAAATAGATTCAGGACCGCGCTGGTAGGATGTGTATTCTTACACAGTGAGAGGGTGTGCTATTAATTCAGTGTAAATAGATTCAGGATCGCGCTGGTAGGATGTGTATTCTTACACAGTGAGAGGGTGTGCTATTAATTCAGTGTAAATAGATTCAGGATCGCGCTGGTAGGATGTGTATTCTTACACAGTGAGAGGGTGTGCTATTAATTCAGTGTAAATAGATTCAGGACCGCGCTGGTAGGATGTGTATTCTTACACAGTGAGAGGGTGTGCTATTAATTCAGTGTAAATAGATTCAGGACCGCGCTGGTAGGATGTGTATTCTTACACAGTGAGAGGGTGTGCTATTAATTCAGTGTAAATAGATTCAGGACTGCGCTGGTAGGATGTGTATTCTTACACAGTGAGAGGGTGTGCTATTAATTCAGTGTAAATAGATTCAGGACCGCGCTGGTAGGAGGTGTATTCTTACACAGTGAGTGATCTGGAAAGAGTTGCTGTTGATTCATTGGGATCCTTCAAGAGCCAAATGGGTACCGTTCCTAAAATATGTCATTATTTCTAACTAGATGAGCATTGATGGTCTGGATACATTTCTGATGCAGGTCAGAATAATCTGCCCAGATACATCTAACCAAAATATTTCAGATGTATAAAACAGATAGTTAGTTTTTAACTTGGCCTCTCTTGTAGCCATGATGTCTTTATATGGCTTATGCTTTAATTGTTTATTTTGTTACATTCATAGTTTCCAGGCATGTTTAAGGGGTGATGCTTTATTTTAAGGAGAGTTTGTTTATTAATTGTTAATGTCATTGCTGGGGCGTATTACAAGGTAATAATTGAACTCCCAAGTCCAAAAATGAGAATGAGGGTGTGACATCCTCAGCCGTGCTTTACTTACCATTCTGTTGCTGAGTAATTACAGAACAGCTGACATCCATAGAACACCTTGGGAGAGCAGGGTCCAGTGCCCAGTAGTTGCATAACTGTTAAAAACTTAACAGCACAAAAAGGTTGTTCATTGTTTTGTTAATAGTTAGTTAAAATAATCTAGTTATGAAATAATCAGAAATGTCAGCTGAAACTGGTAGGTTTTAGAATGTACTTTTACTGAGCTGATAATTTCACATTACACACAGACAGCTCTTTAAATTAAAATGAGCTCACAGGGCAGATAAATATAATTAGCCAGGATTCACTTTAGACGGACCAATCAGGCGCTTCCTTTAACAATGAGGCTGATCGCCAGATCTTGACTGCTAGAGAAAGGTTTGTGGTATGATTATAGCTGAAGGAGGTTCTATATCACTTAGCTTTTTTGCTCTAACACATTCAAAATATTTCACAACACAATTACAACCTTGCTTGATATGAAGTGAATGGATTCCACGGGTCAGAGTGTGTAAATAGTGCCTGCAACACCTCCTTTCATATCTTGCTGAAGGGAATTTAGATTGTACACTGCACAATGAAATAAGATGTTTTTGAAATGGAAGTTGAGGTATTTAGTAGGTTTCGACAGTTTTACATAAGCAGCTCTCAACTAAACATTTTTTCAGAAAAAAATATTTAAATGGATCTGTCTAAAAATGATGGCATGCACTAATCTAGTCTGTCAGCAGCAAAGTGCTTCAGTGCTACTGTAACAATTTATGGTTTTAAACAATAATAATAATAACATTTTTGTGTAGCACCTTTCATAGTGGACCACCATCACAAAGCTCTTTACAGAGATGGGTTATGAACTGTGCATTATATGAAGAGTCACTTTCAATAGGACATTGATTTAACATCTTGGCCACAGGATGGAGCACAGGGAGGTTAAGTGACTTGTTTAGGATCAAACAGCAAGTCAGTCAGTGGCCGAGGTGGGATTTGAAGCGGTGACCTTCTGGTTAAAGGCCTTAGACGTTAACCACTGGACCTCACTTCTGCAACCCACTTCGCAATGAAGATTAATTGGCAACCTCCATTACTGTTGCCCTCCCAGTCCTCTTTCTACCCGTGGAACCTATGCTACAGTGGTGACCGAGCTACTGGACCCTGGAAGTCGGACAGCACTTGTTGGCCCCTGACCAAAAGTGCTCTGGAGTAGGATGAGACTAAATTTCAGATGTGCTCCACCCTAACTCTGCCGGAAAGCAATGACCTCTGCAACGCTACCTGTGGGTCCCCAGCCAGGATCGGAAGCATGGTGCAACTTTTTGCCTGTCATCGAACATCAGAAAATATACGAATGACAGAAGGCTATTTGACCCATCTCAGCTCAAACAGTTCTGAGTAACTGATTGATTTTAAAACTTTATCAAATTGGGTCTTGAAGAATCAAAGTGATTCTGCCTCAACAACATGACTAGGTAACTCATTCCATATCCTCATCACTCTCTGTGGAAGAGCTGTCTCCTTTCCTCTGTCTTCACTTAATTTCCAATAGTGTCCTCTGGTCCTGGTTTCTGTACATTTTGTAGTGTACAATATACTTTATAGAGGGGTATAACATTCTGTACTATATTAAATTCTGTATTTTATCCAGTATTTCTAAAAGGTATTTTTAAAGCTGATAGGAATGCATACATTCATAATTCAGATTTTTAATGACAAAATTCACAGTACAATCTTACTTTATGGCCACCTCAGTAAAAATGCCACCTTCTGATTTACTCCTATTAACAGTAACAGAAGGCCACCATCAGCAGTCCCAAACCTATCAAGGCCCTGTTAATTGACCTCTCTAACAAGACCAGCATGCTGTGAAACTACCACATCCTCTGACAACTTGGATGACTGGCACATTTGATTTAGATTAAATATATTAGACAATAAAACAGTCTGCTTTGAAAAAACTAAAACAAGTAGTAAGATGTTTTGACCAGTGTTTTGCAGGTATGCTCCTTGCAGCAATGGGATTTCATTGGGGTCCTGACTGGCCTCGATAGCTGGATTCTGTTACATGAATGAAATTCGTTAATTAAAGGTAATGTAGTATAACAGAATACCATTGCAAAGTTAGGTTATGATTTTTTTTATTAACAATGGCACAAATAATTAACAAGTCTTAAAGAATACAACTGCATGTTCAATCTATTTGTAATGAATTTTAATAGCACAAAAGCAATTTCACTATACAAATAATATTCTTCTATATTGTAGTTGGAATGCACGAATCATTTATTTAAATAAATGTGTATATATACAATATGGTGCAGGATGTTTTTCTACAGAGTTCTCTGTGGTGGCTGCATGCAGTGTTTCTCTTTGGAAGTCTGACTGCATTTGGTTGTCAGTGTTCTAGCGTGAAATGTAAAATGATAATGTAGACACAATGAAGAGCGTGGTTTCATCACCACATGGAAGGGTCTTCATATCTGCAAAACAAATAGACAACAATCAATAAATGCAAATAAGGTAACACTTTCCATTAAGTGTCTCTAACTACACAATAACACAGTAATCACACATAGGGCTGTGTAGTTACAACTCAGCAACATGCTTAATCACACAATTAAAAATTATGGCAGATACACACACATCAATAATAATAATAATATTTAATAAAGTTACTGCATTTAGATCTTCATTTCTTAAACCTTTTTATTGAGCTGAGGAATTTTTTTTTCAGCATTTAGATTCACCACTATCAGTTGAATAGACCTCAAGTCAATGTGTGTCAAAGTGACAGAAATGCCCATTTTAATGAACATTGAAATATTAGTACTCGTGTGAGGGGTAACCTAGCTGGAATGACCGCAATGCATTTCTCCCAGTTTTTCTTATTTACCTTGGTCTTGGGATTCTTTCCTGACTTTCCTTCCACAGAAGGTCAGAAAACAGAGTCTCTGGACTGGACCTCTTCCCATACCTGGAGAAAGATAATGGGAATATGCTAGCAATGCTACAGCCAAACATCCAGTTACTTCAACAACCTATTAGAATTCACAATAACGGAGCATAGTTGGGAAACTACTTCAGTAATGATGTCATGCCTTTCAATGGTATAATGTAGGAATATAGGAGAGATGTAAAAAAATGTAGGCTTCTGATAGTCTTTCCATAGTCTTTCCATTGCCTCTTGTTTGTCAGCAAATGAGGAACTGAGTGAGAACTATACATCCACTATATAGTCTCATTATCTACAGTCTACACAGCAAAATGACCTGGTACTAGAATGATCAGATGCATCCACTCCAGTCCATCTGGTTAGTCAGGTTACCTGGTTGAGGTAACCTGTTTTTCCTTAATGCATGGATTGATATCTTCTAGCAAGTAAAAGAATGACAAACTAATCTACAGGTTAAATGTGTCTGTTTTTAATTGAATGAATGCATGGTAAACTCTGTGACACGAAAACCAATGCCCTATTCACACTTCCATTACAATGTGGGATTATCACATGTTGAAAACCTAATTGTGAATGAATAAGATCAATTGTTTAGAAATTGAATACACTTAAATACAATTGAATGAAGTGGTTCTGCAATGCCGTTGCTTTCACACAAGAGTTCTGGAAGCTTTTGAAATTCCAATTTCAAAAGCCATTAGACATAGTCTTCTAACAAGAAGCATCAAAAACAAATAATATTCTCATTTAGTTTTCAGAAAGCAGCTGTTTTTGGAAAACTTTAAATTAAATATATGCACTAACTGACCCAATAAGGTAACAGCTGGCATTTAAAAAAAAAAAAAAAGCCCAATGTGTTTTGTAAAATGTAAAAAAAGATTAACATTAACATAAGCACATTTTTATTACATATTTACTATTCGATACAAGTTTATCATGTGATTTAAGGAGATGTTTCAAAAATATGTCAATTAATGTTCAACTTTTGAAGTTTAAGGGTGCTTAACAGAGGTACTGTATACTGTAGTTTTGAGGCTGTTTCATAAGCTTGCATTAAATATACATATAAATTAAATGATGTGTAGCAAATGTGGCATCCTGATACTATTTTAAATAAAGTGATATAGGAGTCATTTTGAGTATGACTTTGGAATATCTCCAGCTACAGTAAGTATGGAATGAAAGTACATTAACAATATTGGAAATGTTATCAAATTCTGTTAATAACTGAACTACTTGACATATGGATTGGGCATGCCAGTTTAAAAAAAAAAAAAGTTGTGTAACTCATGTCAATCATTTAAATGTGTAAATGGCAGCACATGTAGCTATATTTAACCATTCAGTTTTCTTGACAATTAGGAATTTATTTGAGATACTGCAAATATTTCGTACTGATTTGAATTGTTTAATCTTTTAGTATAGCCTAACTGGAATTATTTTAATGTATACACAATTATTGTTAATTTAGAAAAATGTGGGAAAAAATGTGTTAATAATAATAAATAATAATAATAATAATAATAATAATAATAATAATAATAATAATAATATAATAATCTCATACTCAAATATTTGTTGTATTAGTAAAGATTATAATTTATGATGAATGAATATATGTATAGTGCATATTTCTTAAAGAAACGGTAGATTTATTGGGTCCTTTTCGCAAAACTAAGGACTGTTTAAATTAATGTTGCGTTAATTATTTCTTAAGCCTATTGAAATTGTTTTAAATTGAGTCACTTCTATTAGTCCTGTATATGCTTGTCTTTCCTTTACCTGTGTATAATCCGAGGAGTTCATGCAAATGCGGTCGGATATTCCCGATTAGCACACTTACCTCTGCCGCGTAATAAGATTGATGTAGTGCCTCAGAGCTGAATAATATTTGGCCATGTCTTCAGCAGGCGCCTGTTCTCCAGGATTGTCGGGTTTCGACGGGTACGCATCCGCAAGCGTTCCGACATAGATCAGAGTGCAGAAGGCAAAAGCCAAGGTAGCCAGCCACAGTCTCAGGTTCGCACGCATCTTTAGGAGTAATACAGCACAAAGGAACAAGAAATTAATACATAAAAACGAAGAGATAAAGCAACAGTAAATGAAAAATACCAGGTGTTCCTACACCAGGAGTATCTCAATAAATTAACTCACGTGTCTTATTGTAAATAGTTTTTGTCCCTGAAGTTTTCAATACCATTTTGGTTTCCCAAATAACCGGGGTTATTAATATATGATAAGTTGTCTCCACCAAAACCTAGCAACTACTGTAGAATTCACCCGCGACACTCTCTGTTATGTGACAATCGATTATACTCCAAAACAAGACGAATGGAATAGAAAGTCTAAAACAATACAGCGAGTTAAGTAGAAGGAGATATGAGAAATCAGTGCACTCACATTCAGTTATGTTGCTAGATATGGTTGCCTCTCTTCTGCGCGGTCGGGTACCGATATAAGGTCCTCTGTGTTCTCTGACTACATTCAGAAATTCTTTGGTTTTTATATGCAAGTCTTTAAGTAAAAGGAGGGGGCTCTGTCCCAATCACGCTTCAATTCTCTTATCACATTCCAGCGAAAGGAAAATATACGTCAGAGAATGAGCTGTCGCCGATAGAGCTTTGATAAAAGTGATTGCTTTCCTGCAGTAAGTGTGAAACATATTTTATTCACTTCTAAATACCTACGTTTTGTTCCAAGTAGTATAGTTAACAGAATAAACTGAAATGGGAACAGTGTTTTTGTGCCAGTTTTTGCTACTGCAGTAGTAAAAAACATTATGATTGCGGACAGATGACAATCTTATAGCCGCGGGAACCAATTATCATTTTCCCCAAATTACTTTAACATTGCACCGGCTACACATATAAAGGTTATATAGTTTAGAACATATCAAATACAGTTTAACCATTTCATGCATGACGACCTGTAAAAAAACAGACACAAAAACTCTTCTAGTCTTTATATGCTGACCTGTGGAAGACGCAAATGCATGATGACCTTATGATGATGTCATCCGTCCCCCCCCCCCCCCCCCCCCTATATAAGCAAAGGGAAAAAATTGAAAAATATATATTTTTTTTTTAGCTATGTTCAATAATTCACGCAGGAAATGATTTTTTTTTTTTAAAAGCTACAGTAAAGTGAATTTTACACATTTAAAAGTTCACTGCACAGTAGGACTATGTGTTCTACAATGCTATTATACCCGAGTTACACCAATTAGAGTTCAGATTCCAATCAGTTAAACTGAGTTGTCGTGGAGATGAGACAACGATTGGAATCTGAAGGGTAGCACATGTATCCTGGCTGCCGGTGTAACAATATGGAATATGAACACACATGAAAAAGACCTGGCAACTATACCTTATTTGCTGGGACTCTCCTGTTTTTTGGACACTTCTCCCGGGACAGATTTTCTCCCATATTTTGTTCAAAACTCAACTGTTGAATTACTTTGTCAGCAAACCTTTAATTTCTGCAAAAGACATATACCGTCTGTACCTAGCAGGGTTTAGGAACCAAGGAAGTCCTGTGTCAGACATGCATTCAATGCACGAGGCAAGCTCACAAACTTGACCATCTACTTTACCCTCCTGGTAAAAAAAAAAAAAAAAAATGATGCAAATTTCAGGCTTCTTGGACAACAACATATTCTCACATAATCCTAAACAACGTTGGAAAAAGGCATACCTTCTGTAAACTATGCAGGACTGATTTTAACAGTGGGACACGGGAGTAAGAATGATGATTGTGGTAAGCACTAGAACACAAAAACACTAAAAGGCATTGATGAGCAGAAAAACAGCGCTTCAGTTATATCTTTTGATGCCAAAGGAAAAATATGTTGTGACTAATTCCCAGACTCACAAATTGCAAAGTATTGTAACCATCCAGGCGATGGCATCCTGCTGGACTCTGTGTTTGTCTTGTTGTTCTTTTGTCTTGTCTTGTTTCGTGTTGCATATATTGTACGGTAATGGGGCACGTCATCAGCATTAGGGTAGTTAATGTGTGTGTGCATATGGTGTATGGTGTGCAGAATCCTCCCCTGAGGCTATAAGTGTGTGTGTGTGGGGGGGGGGGGGGGGCAGATGCGAGAGGGTGGTTTTACATAACTGAGAGGGACAGAACGTGATGCTGAAAGTGAATGAAACAGTAAGAATAACCCTGAAGAAGAGTCTGCAGTATGCAGTGAAGAAGGAAGAGTGAAAGTGAGTGGAGACAGCAAGAAGAATAAAGAGAGAGCAAGTGAGGAAGTGTGAGATGATGATAGAGAGAGAGTTAGTTTTATTATTTTTGGCATGTACTCTGCCCAAACAGAGATTCGCTGTGTTTATTTAGTTCAGTAATAAAAACTGCAAGTTTGGAATCCCATCTGGTCTTCCCAAGCCCTTTTTCACTCGTAGCCGTGAAGAGAGCATTACATTGGTGTTCTGAAGTGGGATCATGCAGCGCCTGCCGTGAGGAGTGAAGCAAGAGCAGGGGGAGAAGATCGTGGATGTGATGCTGCTGAGAGGAGACGAGCTGCAGTCCCGTCTGGAGGAGCTGGTGCCACGTGGGAAGGAGACGGCACTGGGCGAGAGAGATGTGGGCCCGCAGGCTGAAAAAAAGAGGGAGGACAAGATGGTGGTATGGCAGACTGCAGAAGAAGAGATGGCGGGAACATTATCCCGCACAGGGATGGGAGGAGCACAAGTGTGCGTCATGCAGGAAACAATGTCACCACCGCACACGTGCTCGGCAAAAAGTAAACAAAGGGGGGCCTACTACCACCAGCTACATCATGATGGTAAGGCTGACTGGCAAGACCTTCTGAAACAATTCAAAATAATGACAGTTTGATAGCCTGTTTAAACCAATAGGCCTTACCTTGTTTACAAACCATCAACTTGAATTGCTGTAGTAGTTACAAAATACAGATATCAGATAGCAGGTGGTGAAGGCAGGGCGCTATGATGGGAAGTCCCCTTGGGAGGCATACCACATTAAGTTCAGAATGACAGTGCTCGCTAATGGCTGGGGCCCTACCGAGAAAGCTGGACAGCTGGCAACTGGAGGGGGAAGTGCTGCAAGTCCTGCTG
Source organism: Polyodon spathula (assembly GCF_017654505.1). Classification (NCBI taxonomy): domain Eukaryota; kingdom Metazoa; phylum Chordata; class Actinopteri; order Acipenseriformes; family Polyodontidae; genus Polyodon; species Polyodon spathula. Next base: position 89,983,538 of record NC_054536.1, on the reverse strand, counting down.
GACCTGGGCCCACACGAGATGGTCCAGTATGTGTTACCCACAGTCAGTCAGTCAGCCTGCACCTACGCCTACGCCTGGTCAACAGAACCCAAGGCCCAGAAGAGAAACTGGGCATACTGGCAGCTGACATCAGGTACCTAGCTCGAAGAGGGTACCCTGATTTCTCGTCACCCACCCAAGAGGACCTGGCTATGGAGGCCTCTGTCCGCGGATTGAACCTTACTGCCCTGCGTCAGCAGGTCCGGCTTGCTGCCTCAACCTCCCTAGAGCTCGCCATGGCTCACTCAGAAAGAGTCAAGGCTGTGCTTGAGGAGAGGGAGCATGACCGGGCCTCTGCGGGGGAACAGAGTCGGCAGAAGAAGAGGCCCGATCACACATCACCTAGAGCCCACATGGCCCAACACAGTGAAGAGAAAGCCCAGGACAGCACCAGCACACCCCCCTGGCCCACAGACCTGGTCACCCTTATAAGGGCAGCAATCACCCAGCCTGCCCAGGCAACTGAGCTCCGCTCGTGGCTGAGCTGGGGCTGCGGCCAGCCAGGCCACCTGCAATGCCGCACCAAGGGGACCGTGTAGATGGGACAACATGGGCCCCCAACAAACTGTAGAGTACCAAGCTGTAGCACCCACCACCAGGACCCACCAGTGTAGTTGGGAGAGCGGGGCTTCACTCTTCCCAGAAGCCAAGGACTGCAGACATTATGAGCCAGCTGTAGTGGTTGGGAGGACCACCGCAGGGGATTTCAGTGGATTTCTCGTCCCCATCTGAGTCGAGGGGTTTCAGTGCACTGCTCTAGTTGACACAAGCTCATCAGTGACTCTAGTCCGCCCTGATGTGCTCCCCGCTGGGGTCCGGCTGGAACCCACCACCGTGCAGTTACGCAAGGTGACAGGAGAGCTAGCGCCAATGCAAGGGAAGGGCAACCTCGCTACTGAAGTGGCTGAACGGACAGTACACCACCCTGTCTGAGTAGCAGCTGTGCAGGACCCATGCGTATGGGCCTGGACTTCCTGCACTACACAGGCAGGCAACTAGACCTCAGGACCAGGACATTGCTCATACGAGAGGGCCCAGCCTTGGCATTAGCTGACCCAAGGGGGCCAGCCTTCCCCCTGAGAGTGTCGAGTCTGAGTCGGGACCCCTCTGTTCGACAACTTCAGGCCCTGCCAAAGGCCCAATGAACTGCTGCAGAGAGACGGGGGACCTCAGCCCTCCCCTGGGCTCCCGCAAGCTCCAATCCGCCAGCTCCAATCCACCAGCTCCATCATTCACCAGCGTCACCAGGGACAACGCATCATTTCGACAAGCCTTGCCGCTGCTAGAAAGGCAGCTGCCCACCGCTGACGAGGTTTACAGCCTGCGACCTCTGGTCCCCTTGTCCGAGGGATGGTGTCCCTGCCCTGAAGCAACGATAATGCTGGGGTGGAGCGGCTGGTATGGGCAAACTCAGCCCTCCCCCGGGCCAGGCGAGCTCAGAAGAATCAACCCCTTCCCCCATCTAGCCTTCTACTAACACCAGCCTCATCGAGCTCTGTCAGCAGGGCCTTGCCAGACCCTGCAGAGGACCCTGCTGTTGCCACGGTGGCCACAGTCTGGCATCAGAACTGCGAGGGGCTTTGCCCGGAGCAACAGGCCCAGCTGTGGGAATTCATTCATTTATACACCTGGTCCAGTACCAGATTGAGACAGGAGAGGCTAGTCCCATTAAGCTGCACCCTCGCCACCCACCACTGGCATGCTAGGAGGCTACAGGACAGGTCCTCCAGGAGAAGAGAGAAGCCAGAATCATTGAGCCCTCGGACAGCCCGTGGACATCGCCAGCGGTCGTGGTCCCCAAGAAGGACGGCAAGTGGTGCTTCTGCATCGACTACCAGCACTTGAACAATGCGACAGAGAAGGACCCGCCCCTCCATCTGTACCAGGTCAGTGGACCCATGGAGAGGGTCACTGTAGATGTCTTGAGTCCCTTTCCACGCTCAGAGAAGGGGAACCGATTCATCTTAGTGGCCCTCGACTATTTCACTTAGTGTCCAGAGGCATACACTTTGCCAGACCAGGAGGCAGAGACGGTCACTGAAGCATTGTTGGCGGTGTCCTTCAGCCAATTCGTGATCCCACAGGAACTCCATTCAGACCAGGTGCGCAACTTTGAGTCCCGGGATTAAGAAGACCAGGACCACTCCACTCCACCCACAGAGTGATGGATTTGTGGAACGGTTTAACCGCACGCTGGCCATGCAGCTGGCTATGACACCCACCCTCCTCTGGTGCTGCTGGCCTTTCGCTTTGCTGTGCAGGACTTGACTGCCTGCACTCCAACCCTGCTCATGCAGGGGGGTGAGCTCTGCACACCAGCCAAAATATATTTTGGCAGTTCCCCAGATGCCCCCAGTGTACCCCCGGGTCCTGAGTATACCAGGAGGCTGCAAGACCAGCTGGAGGTAGCTCACCTCTTCTCCTGGGATCAGCTGCAGGCTGCTGGGGTCAGGCAGAAGTGGAACTATGACCTCTGGACTTGGGGGTTCCACTTTAACCAGAAAGCTGGTCTGGGTTTCAACCCCAGGAGGACTGCCTTGCCAGGCCCTGGAGTGGATTGGGGAGGTAGTATATCGGGCGCTGCACGGGGACTGGCTGGCTCCCTACCTGGGAGGAGATCAGAGGAAGAATGACCTGGAGGCCAGTGACGTTTCCCCCCTGCCCCATCCTGGTTCGTCTGTTCCTGATAGTCCCTTTCCTGAGGCCTGGGCTCTGTCTTTCCATCCCCTGTGGCTGACAGGGGACCCACACAAAGGGGAAGACCATGCCCACAACAACGTTATCGCCCTTTTTCGAGACTTTGTCCTTCCCTGGGGGATGAGGGACTAAGGGGAGGGGGGTGGCTATGTAACGACCCAGGCAATGGCAGCCTGCTAGCCTGCTAGACTCCTTGTTTGTCTTGTTCGTTTGTCATGTCTTGTTTCGTGTTTCTGTATTGTACGGGAACGGGGCATGCCATTAGCATTAGGGTAGTTAGTGTGTGGGTGTGTGAAACAGTAAGAACCCTGAAGAAAGTCTAGAGTGTGCAGTGAAGAAGGAAGAGTGAGAGTGGAGAGAGCAAGTAAAACAAAGAAAGCAAGTGAGGGAGTGTGAGATGTGACAGAGAGAGGGAGAAAGTTAGTTGTTTTATTATTTTTGGCGTGAACCCAGCCCAAACAGGGATTCGCTGTGTTTATTAAGTTCAGTAATAAAAATTGCAAGTTTGGAATCCCATCTGGTCCCATCTGGTGTTTCTATTACAATTTCAGCATCAACATTGCTTTAGAAATTCAGGTTGATTGATAGCATGTAAAATTTAAATATATATTAAGCAATTTGCTTTTGGCTCTCTAGTATAGAAAGTTAATATTCTACATTACATCCCAAATACAGACTTTAAAGGCTTTAATGAAAGCTGTGGCGATTATGTAAAGAGGATTTGCTGCATGGCAAGACAAATTCAAGAAGCTCTCTACTGGTGTTCATTAACGTAGCTACCAAAATGAACATAAGGGGAGCTGCTGGGAGATACAGTGTTCATGACATCATTTTATTGGATGTTAATCAATGTATCAGATTTATTTTTTTATTTATGAGCATTTTTTCAGTTATTCTGCTGTACATTATATAGCAATGGCTCATTAACATGTGTCTTTATTTTCTAAAGACTCAAAAGGCATGCTTACTACAGGAACTGTGTGTATGGAAGTCAGTAACATTTCTAAACCGCTGCAATGAACAGATTAAGTTTCTTGACAGACCCCTTTATGTAAGCTCTATAGTCCAGCACAGTGATTCAGAAAGTATGCTGAGGTTTTAGCAACTGGGATAGGTAACAAGCATCAGTGACCTTCTAACCCCAGGCAGATGTGCTCCCCACTGCTCCAGCAACAAAGGAAACATGTAGAACTCCAGGAACACCTGCTCTGTCATCAGCTCACTGTGGGCTCCTGGGTCACCTTAGATGAGCACTCGACCGGAGTTCTGAGACTGATGAGTCTTGACAGGTCCACCTCAAAGTTCAGTGACAAGCAGTTCATACAATATCAGCTCCAGGAAAGGTAATCTTGGAAAATAAATACAGTATTCCTCTTCAGTTTATGTTTTCTCCACCTTTTTTTTATTTAAACCCTGAGGTATTCAAAATAGGTAACTCATTATTTTTATCTGACATTTTTACAATTTGTCATGTTTGTTGTTTTCAAGGATGCCTGTAGAAATTTTCACTTTCACTTGTTATGAATAAAGCAGGAGCAGTTAAACTGTCTGTCAGAATGAAGATACTGCAGGCAGACAGCATAGTCCCTGGCAGCTGATTTGCACATTGCCTAATTGCCTTCTGTCAAGTTTTAAATACTTGTATATGTGTGGTGTGAGAATGTTACCGACATTGAGAGATCAGAAAGAGATTCACACTGGAGCTGGGAGGTGGTACGTCTCCAGCAGGTGGCTTAGAGGTACTTGATACTATTGTTTTCTATTTAAATTAAAATACCAACACTGATGCTGTAGTATAACATTCTAAAATCCTTTGTCACACATACACAGTGTTATATTGTATGCAATAAAAAACAACACAATAAAAGACATTTGCTAAACAAATTTGTGTTACATTTGCACATATACCGTAGTGTACAATAGATACTAAAACCTATTAACCTATTAAGGTTATAAAACTTTTATTGAATTTCAGGTTTCTTTTTTATTACCTTTACCTGATGAAGGAACTACATAAGAGACAAATGTGACACTATCTTCTGTTACATATTCACAGTATATTGTAGTACTTAAGTGTGTTCTTCTTAGGTAAACATTATTACTTTTTTTTTTTTTTAATAACATTTGTTTTGCTATACTGAGTGAATAATACTGGAGTGAGTGCACAGCAATAAATAGCAGAACAGAAGATAAGATACACATTTAGATACACATGGTAGTGAAGCGCTAAAAGCTGTGTGTTTTTCAATGACTATTAAGATAGAAAGAACTCTTTGTACATATTTTAGTGGCCCTGAACGAATGGCATGATGCCCCTTTAAATTGAAAAGGTGTTCTCTTCATGGGCCTTGTCACTTTAATCAGGTATTTCTCACCTATAACAGTCTGTAGTTCAGGAGGGTATGGTTCTTTTAAAAGGGCATCTACCAGCAGTAAAGTAAGCTCTAACTGTTCCTGTAATAAAACAAGAGGAAAGATCACAGTGGGTTGTTTCTGGGGTTAAAACATTAGCCTTTAAATTCTTTGAGAAAACCAAATTGTTCAAACTGTTTCCAAAACAGACTGGTAGTTTAATAATAAGAAAGCTAATGAAATAATGTATAAAAAGTAGCAAGAATACTTTTAAATAAGTAAATACATACCTCACAACTCAGATTGGTTTTTATTCACAGTTATCACAGATTTTATCCAATGCCGTTTAATATGTAGTTCCCCATGAAATTTCCCATTGCTGAAAGAATAGTGTAAATATACATATTTTTAAAAATGAAATAGGGCACCTTATTGACACACTACCTGTTTCACTGCATTAAGGAACCTGACAGCTGGTTTAGTTTGCTTCCTGTAAATGACTGAACACACTGCATAGAGCGGCAGGATTTCTTTAAAATGTCTTCAATGAAAGACACCAGCTGTATCAAAGAGCAGAAATGTTTCTGCTAAAGACCGCTCTGTCCAGTACAAGATGGGGACACTCACATGTCTGATGTTATTTTTACATTTATTCATGTTTTTTTGTTTGTTTGTTTGTTTGTTTGATAATTCACTGATGGGGAAAATAGAATGTCTTTAAAAGGTGGACATAAAAAACTAAATATTTTACAATTTAGCCTTTACTGTTTTTCAGGTAAGCATTGAAATATTTAGGAACATTTGTTGTGTAATAATTGTAGAGAAAAAGCTATTTTAATAGTGTCTATATGCCTGTATCTTGACGGAGTTGCAGGTATAGAGTTATAAGAATGAGCAGTGATCAGTTAACATGGCCCAGTTTCAGAGGCATCAAGCACTGAGCATCTTGATTCCAGAGCTACATCAAACATTCACCTGCTAAATAAAGCACTTCCACATAGTTGAAAAAAGAGTTAGTAGCAGGGTTCCAAAAAAACCCAATAACCTACCCATAACATCCTGACAACTTTCTACACTTGGAACTTGACAGTCTGTTTCAAAGCTTTTTACAAAATGTCCGCTCTAGTGCACTGCTAGTGTAAGAATTATTGCTCACATTGTCAAACAGGTAACACAGCAATAACGATCCATGTTGTGGTACGGAACAGAAAAGCCAGACAACTACTTGTTATCTTTTTTTTTTCCTCTTCCTGCAGTGATTCAGAGGACAGATCTCAAACCCAGTGCACTACAGCAGACCTTTTGAAAAGAGCTTTGAAACAGGCTTTAAAGTTCTAAGTGTAAAAAACTTTCAGGATGTTAACAAAGAAAAAGATCAGGTAAGTTATTTAAACAGCAACATGTGGGGATGTGTAACGATATTTCTTTTTCAGAACCCTGCTACTTACTACTTAAAGTCTCTTAAAAATATACAATTTAATTGAAAGCATTATTTTTATGTGGTTCTTCCCCAGCAACACTGATATACTGTAATAATCAATTTCAGCACTGGGTCACGCTTTATCCAATTGTGACAAAACTTGTTAAACTGTGATGGAAAATATTATATTTTAGAACTTATCCAATTGTGATTAAACTTGGTGTTAATGTTATTTAGCATACACACATTCATTTCTGAGAATATACTGTATGGGGGAGTCTGTCCATCCATCTGTCCACCTATATGTCAAGGCATTAACTGTAACATGTTACCTGCTGTTTTTTTGTATACTGCAGCCACAGTGCATTGAAACCCAAGGCATGCAGCTTCCACAAAGTAAACAGAGTTAGTTTTGTGCTGATGAGGCCCTAAAGACTTCTAATGATCACTGTGTAAAGTGTAGAATAAGATTTTACACGATATATACTCATAAGGATAGGTCAGCAAGCACCTCTCTCGCTTGAAAAATAATCGTTTTTATGTAGCTCTGAGCTAACAGGGGTCTGGATTTAAGCCAAAATGAAGCACATGCTGCTGAACCATCAGACTTTCAGATAGGTCTGGAGTTATGTACATATATACATCTATATATATATATATATATATTATATATATAATATATAATATATATATATTAGTGTCTGAGATCTACTGTTGAACTGCAGCTGATATCTCAGCATCAGATCAATGGACCTCGCTTCACCCGTTTTCAAAACACCTTGCTGTGATTATTCTGTGAGAGGTTTTGCTCGCTCTTATTGGTAAAACCAGGGTTACTTCAGTCTGTTCAGATAACTTTCAGCTTGTTGTACAATTGCTTCTTTAAATAGGACAAATGTATCATATTGACAATTCCTGTGTCTTGGTTACGATCTGTGAAGCATTTTAATCAGGCGCTCTGATTGTGTCTTCTGGAGGCGAGGGTGACGAGCAGGATGGCAGATCCGAACGCTATTTGACAGATGCACTTCTCTACGGTTATTTGGACCAGGCAGGAAGTAAACACGGTACTGAAGCTTTGTGTTACACCAAACCTTCCAAACATCGTGGCCTCCAAAGTCCATGACATTCAAGTAAATTCTGACTAAACTGTCTTTTCTTGCTTATGTATTTCACTGAATCAATAGCCAGGGCGTTTTAAAATCAGTGCTGTACCATAATTGAAATTGTTAATTGTTAACAATTGTTAACAAAAAAGAATTGTTCTTCAGTGGAATACTCTTACCCCTTATTTGCTTGTATTTTATACTTATATTTGTAATATGTAGATATTTCAGTGTACAGAAAAAAGTTAAATTTGCTTCTGCTTCCAGCACCACATCACTCCTCTCTGTTTCACTCCAATGGTCTGGCTGCAATGTGTTAATGTCACCTACCACATTAGAAGTCATTGAAAACAAAGAAGTGAATAGAGAACATTGACTTTTAAACCACTCCTTTATGAACCCTAAGTATTTATTATATTGACTCTTAATAAATATAATTTTAATGATACCCCTAGAAGATAACCATGCTAAATGTGTCATTTTGCTGGTTAAGCAAAGTTTTCCTGCACATTGTTATGCTTTAACCAGTGTATATTACTTTAAAAGGGTTATATCTTTAAATCTGAATTTGAAAAATACACAAATTTAATTTTGCTAATGAATTGTGTTAGTACAGTGAAAGCCAGTACTGTATTGCTCTATGAGAATAAAACAACATCAATATAACAAAACTCTTTAACGTTTCTAAAACGTTTCTACTATGCAGCTGTGGGACTGGTTCTTTTTTTTTTTTTTTTTTTTCAGCAAGATCATGATTGACAACTTGCTTCGGATATAAATTCCATTTCCAGAGAAGAAAATAAAAATGAAGAGAAATCAGAAATGTAAAGTTTGGTCTTTTTCATATTTTACATTTTTTACATAAATTGTTCTATCGAATCATAATAGAATAAGTTTAGATAACAATTTCAACCCTAAATTTCCTATCCACCTAGAGAGCTTAAAATAAAAGTTAATGCATATTTAAATTAATGACTGTTAATGCATAACATCCCATGATTTCAGGATTCTATTTTTTTTTTACATGCCCCCCCCCCCCCCCCAAATTTACATTTTATTTTGGATTTTCTTTTGGATTACAAAAAGTGCCAAAAAACAAAAGCTATAACTGTGTGCAATGCCACAAACCATGGGGTAAATGTTTGTTTGTTTGTTTGTTTTGTAATTTGGTACATTTTAAAGCCATTACAAAGATAGTGGAGTCATAGATAAACTTGAATCACAACAAAATATTACTCAAGAGCTCTCACAGTAGCTGATTTGTAACATGTTGCTAACTGTGAAAATATCCTGTATTTAATAAAAAAAAAAGACACTTGCATATGCCTTGCTGTTATATAATTCAGGTACAATATAATCCCCTTTTTAATCCACAGTTGATGAATGTGCAGCTTTAAATCACATTAAAAGACATTATGCCCCCCCCCCTTATTTTTTAACATTCAAAGTGGTGTTTTAATCCTTATGTTAGTGACCACTCCCCCTTTACTGATATGAACGTTATGGTGCCCTTACAAGCTACACTACTACTTTTCTATGAACCATCACATAACAACCCATTACAGACAGCACAGCAAGAACCGCTTATAAATTCGAAGTGCAATATTTAAACATTTTAACTGCATTACAGATAGCACAGCAAGAACCGTTTACAAATTCGAAGTACAATATTTAAACATTTTAACTGCATTACAGATAGCACAGAAAGAACAGCTTACAAATTGTGAAGTGCAGTATTTTGATAAAAAATATTATAATGCCTAAGCCAAATTGCAATGTGGCTTTACTAACATTTAATTCTGGGGAAGGCAAATTGCAGCCACGGTGGGTTTTAAAGACAAGCATAACAACTTTTAATTCCCATTAAAATTATGCATTGTCTCCTAAGATTTTGGTTAAATGTTTGTGATAAATTAAATATTGGGTATGATCTTTTTACATTGGGATTTAAGTGTGAAGGGTGGTGGTTTTCAAAGATTTTTATAATAAGTAAAATATTTTATTTGTTTCAAAAGGTGAAAAAAAAAATTTCAAGTTACAAAATGAGAAATAAACAACTTTCTAAACTGGCTTAAATAAAACCCCTTCTGTGTTTAGTTATGTGACTTTAAATGTGTTTTCTTCTTTGGCAAAGTAATATAAACTTTAGAGTGAAGGGCTCTGAAAATCAGCCCCAAAGTTTGTTTAGTGGTGGAAAAAAACTTCGACACTTATCAATCTCTGTTGCAATTTTGATTGGTTTAGTGTCACAACTTAGCAGCAAACTTCCCTAAAATAATCAAATTTCCAGTGAAATACAAACATTAATTTAAAAAAAAAATTGTGTTCACAAAAAATAACATATTTAAAACAGAACAATCTGGCAAGTGAAAGTTGAACCACTATAGCGGAAAATATTTTAAGAAGTACAGTAGAGTGTGCAAAATTATTTTGCAGCATTCATTGATCCTTCTACAATACAAAGGTTTTGCCAATGCCCAAGGAAGAAAAACAAGCCTATCCCATCACACAACCACCATGTTTAACACTGGGCATGATGAACTTTTCTTTAAATTATTCTCTTCTCTTCCTCTAAACATATTGTTGCTTTCTTGGTGAAAAAAAAAGTTACATTTTGGATTGGTCTGACCATAACATTTGGTTGAAGAAATTATCAGGCTTCTTTGGGAATTCAATGGAAAACTTCAATAGCTTTCTTTTGTGTATTGTTTTTAACCAAAGTATGCAACTTGGTTTTCACACACGGGCATTCATCTTGTTAAGGTGTTGTTGAATTGTTTGCTCGTGAATTTCTTGACCATCTTCTCTCAATTCTTGTGTCAAATCTTTTGCAGTAATCCGAGGATTTTGCCGGGCTGCTCGAACGATTCTTCTTCCAGATTTTTCAGAAATCGTTCTTGTTCTTCCACACCTGGAGTTAGTTGCAGTAGTTCCTGTCCTCCTGTGTTTGTAAATAATAGCCCACACAGTGCTTTTCAGTAAACTGAGTCTTTCTGCTACTTTTCTGATAGTTTCTTCTTTTTTGTTTAGTTGTATCACTTCCATTTTGAGATTGTTGCTGTACTCTTTAGTTTTAATCATTGTTGTTGCTTTTTGAATCACAAATTTCCAATTTATTTTTCAGCACTTGATCATTATGTATTTATTTGTTCTATAATTATCATCAGGTGTTGGTTTTCAATCATGATAATTGTCAATAATTAGCAACGAATGAGTTTCACATGAAATATGTTGATTGCTCAAATTCTTTTGTCAAAATATGACATTAGTTTTTCATGTTCTTTTCCATTACATGAATGTACAATAATACCACATGAATGTACAATAATACGACCTGCTATACAGTGTTTAAATCTATTGTAGTAATGGTATGCTACCCCTGAACTGTTGTCTTTTTATTGTTAGGTGTTGAGATGAGAGCTGGTGGGGATGCTTATGAGTCTAATGGCTTTCAGGACAACAGAAGCGAAAAGCCCAAAGTAATGGAAATGGTCAGATAATATTTAACAATTATTTTGGAAAGCTGAACTAATAAAGATGCATCCTTGGAGAGGGATATATATATATATACACACACACACACATACATACACACACACGTCATTGTGTGTTTTATCAGAATACCTGAACCCACTTCGTTAAAATGCTCCTGTCAAAGGGCATGCTGCTGGGGGATAACATTCCCATTTCTTCTTATTGCCATTCCACACCATTTGAGACTATACACTAGGACAGAGTTTGCAAGTATTTAGTTTAATAATATAGTGGTCATTAAGCTTTGGCTTTGTTGAGATATATGGTTTAATGGTAGTTATTTAATACCTGTTACTGGCAGTTTCCTGACACTCTCTGACCTTGTGTGGCAGCTTTTTCTTGACAATTACTGACACAATCTCCTGTCTAAATTAAAGGAGAAGTTCATGGCAGAATACAAGTATCACAGGTCTGTGACAATTCATCCCCCTGAAAGTTCGTCCCCATGACAATTCGTTCCCCTGATAATTTGTACCCCTGACAGCTGGTACCCATGACAATCCGTCCCTATTACTAGATGTGCATATTTTAAGAGTCATAAAATGTGTGTGTACTTTCAAGATGTTGACTGTGTAACCAGAAACTGTAGATCGTTCACTTCAACAAGGTTGGAATGGGGGGAGGGGGGCTTTATGAATGTTACACTTCAGTTATTGATAGTAGACTGCAAGAGCAACTCAGAGCAAGTTTTCTTGCTTTGTGAAGTTAACCAGAGTGAGATGCAAAAGTGTCAGCAGTAAATGTGTGAGAATGACATTGAAATGTAAAATGGGGTGAGACGTAGGTCAGCTCGTTAAACTGTATCGTAAAATGGCAACAATTCAGTAATTGCTCCCTGCTGAGACCCCTCTCTCCATCCCCTTTCCCCCTGGACATGAGTAACATGTACCCCAAACCCCCCTTGCTGAACAAACAGCCCGAATGTTCTTTTGGGTTATCTGGCTTCAAGTTATTCTCATTTTATGTATTTTAAAGTTTCTCACATACTTTTTCTTTCAACTTTTTCTTTTATTTCTACCCTCCTCCTGTTTCATTCATAATTGTGCTTGCTTTGTGCACAGTACTTAAGTAGACTACAGTGTAGTTATTGGAAACTACAAAATAAGGTGAAAACAGATCACCGTCATTTTAATCAAATTAAATAAAAAGATACAATGACATAGAACAATGTATCTTTACCAAAAATGCTGTATTTCCTAAAGTATAAGTTATATACAATGATGTAGTCGGGCCACTGTGCTGGTACTTTTTTCTTTAGGCAGAACCTTGCCTTAAGAATTCACTTAAGAACATTTGCTGATTTGTTATGAAAATGCTTGTATATTAGTGTAGAGCAGACCGAGGTCGGGCAATTCGACTGGAACTTCCTGTGGGATCGGCTGCTTCGCCCTGACGCAGAGGTGTGCAGTCGCCGAACCCACTTTCTGCAATCAGCTCCGATTGGCTGTGGCGGGGACAGGGGCTGATTGCAGGGGCAGGGCTGGCCGGTATTTAGGCTGCGCTGTTTCTGCATTTGGTCTCTCTGTCCTGGAGTAGTGCCAGCGAGGTAACATGCTGATGTGAGTGAGTGCACTATAACTGTTTGTTATTTTTTCAGAACCCTGAGGTGGCTGCCTTACCCCTTCCCCTTATTTGTGGATTATCAGTGGAATTGAACCAAGACAACCAACTGCCCAGGACACTTGAGTATGCCAGCCGACTCTGAGAAGGGAAAGAGAGCAGGGCTGTGCAGTTTGGAAGAGCATCTTCTTTGTGTATTTTTCCCTTTGTTTACCTTTTTGTGTTCGGGACTTTGTTTGTTTAACTTTTTGTTTTTGCCACGCGACCTTACCATTTGATGGTATTGTCGTGGTTTCTTTTTTTTTTATTTTTAGTTGGCAACACTTTGCTTCTGTGTAACCCGTCCCTACCATTGCAGGTAGCAGCAGGGTTTTTTTTTTTGTTTGTTTGTTTTCAAATCTCCGCTGCCATTGTGGCCATTGTATTAATAAAAGCGAAGCCCCAGATGTTGGGTGGAGACTCCATTTCCGGCTTTTGTGACATAATTTCCGGTCCTCCAGAGGACTCCTCCCTCCACACTCCCACAATTACCTATTAAATCTTACCTCAGGTTCAATGTACAAATAAAACGTGAGTTTGTATAATTTGTTTTAGAAAAAAATCTATATTTTAATTGGCATGCTGGTACTTTAAGATTTAGGACTACACCACTGGTTATATAATGTCCAGTCGATACTCTTTAGAAATGCTGATAGCTATTTGCCTGATGCTCCCACCATTGCTCGCTTTAAATCAACTCTCAAGACCCACTTTTCTCTCATGCTTTCCATGCGCTTTAAGCCTGATATCTGTTATTAGTTGTTGTATCTTTGCTACTTCAATTTTTTAATTTTTGTTTTTACCGTACTTAATGTATTATACATTGGGTTTTTTTTTGGTTTTTTTACTGTGTCTTCTAAAGCACTTTGTGATGGTGGTCCACTATGAAAGGCGCTATATAAAATAAAGACTGATGGATTTGTGATTTCATCTACTGATATTTACTGAACAAAACATGGAAAAAGTAATGCAAAACACATCTTAAAATAGTGTTTCTATATATGTTTTTTACTGTACCACTCCATGAATTGTAATCCATGAATGTATGTGTGTGTGTGTGTATATATATATATATATATATATATATATATATATATATATATATATATATATATATATATATATATATACAATGCCTTGCAAAAGTTTTCAGACCCCTGACCAATTCTCTCATATTACTGAATTATAAATGGTACATTGAAATTTTGTTCTGTTCAATATTTTGTTTTAAAACACTTAAACTCAAAATCAATTATTTTAAGGTGACATTGGTTTTATGTTGGGAAATATTTTTAAGAAAAATAAAAAACTGAAATATCTTGCTTGCATAAGTATTCAACCCTCACATACTAATATTTGGTAGAGCCGGCAATAACAGCTTTAAGTCTTTTGGGGTAAGTATGTACCAGCTTTGCACACAGTGTCGGAGTGATTTTGGCCCATTCTTCTTGGCAGATTTGCGCCAGGTTGTTCAGGTTGATTGGATGATGCTTGTGGACCACAATTTTCAAATAGTGCCACACAATCAGGACTTTGACTGGGCCACTGTCGGACATTCACCTTTTTGTTCTTGAGCCACTCCAATGTTGCTTTGGCCTTGTGCTTGGGATCATTGTCCTGCTGAAAGGTAAATTTCCTCCCAAGCTTCAGTTTTTTAGCGGACTGAAGCAGATTCTCTTGCAGTATTTACCTGTATTTTGCTCCATCCATTCTTCCCTCAATTGTAACAAGATGCCCAGTCAGTATGAAGCATCCCCACAGCATGATGCTGCCACCACCATACTTCACTGTAGGGATGGTGTGTCTTGAGGCATGGGCAGTGTTAGGTTTGCGCCACACATAGCGCTTTGAGTTTTGGCCAAAAAGCTCTATCTTGGTCTCATCTGACCACAAAACTTTTTCCCACATCGCAGCTGGGTCACTCTCATGCTTTCTGGCAAACTCCAGACATGCTTTCAGATGGTACTTTTTGAGTAACGGCTTCTTTCTTGCCACCCTCCCATACAGGCCAGTGTTATGCAGAGCTCTTGATATGGTTGACTGGTGCACCATTACTCCTCTCCCAGCCACTGAACTCTGTAGCTCCTTCAAAGTGATTGTTGGCCTCTCTGTGGCTTCTCTCACAAGTCTCCTTGTTTGAGTGCTGAGTTTTGAGGGACGGTCTTTTCTTGGCAGTGCCTGGGTGGTGTGATGCAGCTTCCACTTCCTGATTTATTGATCCAGCTGTGCTCACTGGGATATCCAAACACTTGGATATTATTTTGTACCCTTTCCCTAATCTATGCATTTGTATTACTTTATCTCTAACTTCTGTAGAATGCTCTTTGGTCTTCATTTTCCTTCAGATTCACAGCCTTACCAATGATCCTTCAACAGTGGGGTTTTTATCCAGAAAATGTGACAGCAACTTTAATGGTTCCCAGGTGGAGGCCAACGGTAAGGTAATTGTGTCCTCGTTAGGGCAATTTCTTTCATCGGTGCAAACTGTGAGCTTCCACAGCACAGAGGTTGAATACTTATGCAAGCAAGATATTTCAGTTTTTTATTTTTCTTAAAAATATTTCTAACAAAACCAGTGTCACCTTACAATAATTGATTCTAAGTTTCAGTGTTTAAAAATAAAATATCAAACGGAACGAAATTTCAATGTACCATTTGTAATTCGGTAATATGAGAGAACTGGTCAGGGGTCTGAATACTTTTGCAAGGCACTGTATATATATATATATATAATTTTTTTTTTCTTTACATAGTGCCTTATATGTGCCACAAGTCACTCACAAAGCACTTTACAGAGGTAGGCTGTGAACTGTGTATTATATGCAGAGTCACTTAGAGTAGGACATTGATGTAACATTTCATCTGTAGGATGGAGCACAAGGAGGTTAAGTGACTAGCTCAGGGTCACACAGCAAGTCAGTCGGTGGCAGAGGTGGTATTTGAACCAGTGAGCTTCTGGTTACAACTACTGGACCACACTGTCTCCTATAATATGATTGGCTGTATGTTAATGACTGCCGTTTAGGGTCACCCAATGCTTTGGGGGTTCATTGCACTGTAATGCTGTGAAGACTGCTCCTTTTTAGAATAAAACTACTCTGTTGAAACAATTGAATAAAGACGTTGCTGAACATATTCAAGACGTTTTAAAACACCTACACACATCAAATAATACATTGAAAGTATAATACAATAATCATTCAAGATCATAATCAATCAACAATAAACCATCCCCCTGCCAACCCATAGCAATACATTTATCAGCAGGCTCTGCCCTGCTACACATATATTAAATAAGTCATTATTACAACACAGTAGGAAAAAAGCACATCTCAATAATTATAAATGTACAAATCTTTGGACTGACACCAATTCACTTTCTTGTTAGAGTAATGGAATTCAAAGTGATACCGTGAGGGGCCCAGCCTTCAGTGTTTGCATGGAAGTTGTATTGTAATTTGTGCCTCTCTGAAGGGAGAATCCTAATGAAGTGAATCAGTGAATCCTGAACTCAAAGAGCTTCCTGTTTTAACCAGCAAACGCAGTGATAACAGTGAGTCAACAGCGACTTAATCCTCCATTTCTTTTTGGTAATGAGCTTGTCTGTATGAGTATTGTCTGCCAGCGTTTTCTCAGCTGGTTATCTGCCACGTGAGAATGCAAGTGCTTATTATGTTAAAATCCCTTTTTTCCCCGTAATCTGGAATCACAAAGCCGTGTATTCCATTTCCAGTACAGCATAGGCTAATGTGTTCCTTTTTAGCGCATGCCTGGCTCGATACAATTATATAGGCTTTTTAACTAGGAATAAATCAGAGACACTCGTACTTAACCTTACTGCAGAAAGCTGATCCCTGGAGCCAGCATTACACTTCAGCCAGTAACACCAGGCAGAAGGATATCTACATCATCAGATGGAAAGAAACGCAAATGGATGGAGATGCAGATGGATCACATTAGTTTACTGTAAAGCTACGTCTTAGTTGGTGCTTATCTTGGCGAGATAAACACCAACATCTACACTCATGTAATTTCCACTCATGTAATGGAAATCAAATCAGCATAATTTTGTTTAGGTGATAAAGAATAAAAAATAAAGCTGCAAGGATTCTACTTGTCTTCTCAATTACAATAGAAATACTTTTTTTCAAGGAGTTTTTTTTTCCTAATAGAAGGGTAAAGATCAGCAAGGGTGAGGTCTTTCTGAAAGTTCAGCATAATAGGCTTCATAAAAAATGTACTTGGTTCTTGGTTCTGACATTTAGAGCAAAGCAGATTGCGATATCGCCATTATATGACGTTTGATGTAGCAATATCCATTTTAACAGAGCAGCAGCACTAGAATTTTTGAAAAGACCAAGTGCAAGGGGAAGGAGGGGCAACGAAAACCTTGTTCTTGGCATTTAATGCTCTGCCTGGAGAGTTCCCCACATCAGGTGCTTGGGGTCGTTTTTAGATAATTGTTTTTTATGATATTCAGAAGATGGTTAAAGGTTAAGTGTGCTTTCTTTAAATTGCCCCTTTTACAGATTTAAAAAATGCGTTTGTATTGACTGTAGTGTGTTTCTGATGACCACTTACAATGAGGTAATCCCAATGACAAATAATTCAAACTGATTTAAAAGTAATTTGCTTATTTGTATCATAGAAAAACACAATAAACAGTGCAAAGATAATCACCTGGGATCTAACATTTAACAAGGGCAGGACCAAATATTTGAGGACCGATTTTTAAATCATGGATCTGCCCAAACTGATCCTTATGTGGACAGAAGATTTTACGACAGCACTAGTTCTAGTGAACCAGATTGTAGTTGTTCAATGAGAAATGGTAGCATAGGGACCTCCAAGAAAATATTTAATTGACGGACAATAAACACAGAAGTTTAAACAGAGAGATACACAGTAAATGATTGTTAAAAAATAAACAGAGTAATACAATACAATTAAGCAAAACATTTTTATCAACACATGTTCTTGTTGAAACTTTAGAGATACGAAAAGAGACAAATGTTGCAATTCAATGGGAAATGTTTTAACTAGGAGTCCTCGATGTCTTCAACAGAATTTGTTTCCTTCTGAAATGAAAATGTATAATCAAGTTTCTTTTAACTGCACTTTAAACTTTGCCTGTTATGTGCTGCTCTGTTTCATTTGTCCTACATTTTTATTTGTTACAAACAAGCCACATTTGAATACACAGAGTGGGCCTCAAAACCTTGTTGCTTTCCAAGTGCAACCGTTTCAGTGTGGTAGTTATGTGGAAGTAAAATAAGTTTTACTGCAAAACAAACCCCCTGCTTATTATTGTACTTCTACAAAGCGGGTGGACGGTGGGCTGTGCTGGTGGAAGATCTCTAGACACCTGTGCTGTAGTTCTTGCCAGCTGGGCTGAAGGCTGCTTCAATAAGAGCTCGTTAGTGCACAGTGTGGGTGTGGAGTGTGCTCTCCTGTCAATCCAGCTAAACCTCATTAGCTGGACTACAGCATACTTTCTTTCATTCAACATTGTTTCTTCTCAAAGAGTTACCCTTTCAATTTTTTCTTTGTTTTTGTAATGCCAAATATATCTCAGGCTGCCAAAGCTGACTGAATGTGACCCCATAGTAGTACAATGTACAGATAAATAGAGACATCTGTACAGGTAGGATTCTACAGCTCAAATTTTAAAAAAGTAACCCGTTCCTCCTCACACAATACGAACAAATCTACAAGTAGAATCCAACACCACACATCTTTAATACAAATTGTTCAGATTTGTAAA
Organism: Polyodon spathula; assembly: GCF_017654505.1. Taxonomy (NCBI): domain Eukaryota; kingdom Metazoa; phylum Chordata; class Actinopteri; order Acipenseriformes; family Polyodontidae; genus Polyodon; species Polyodon spathula. Next base: position 89,965,027 of record NC_054536.1, on the reverse strand, counting down.
CCTAAGTGCCTGTTGAAGTAAATACCTGTAAATATTCCTTCTTTCCCATTATAATGGATTGGCATTTCACCCTATTTAACACGCACACACATATGTGTTAAATTTGCAGATGACACAAACATAGGAGGAGTGGCAAACATGGTTGCAGCAGCAAAGGTCTGAACTTGGGACCTGCGGGTTATAAAGCCCATTTCTTTAACCAGTGGACCACACAGCCTCTAAGTGAGAGAATGTGGACAATGTGGGGAAGCTATAAAAAATGCCAACAAGATGCTCAGATATATGGTGAAAATTGTTGAATTTAAATCAAAGGAAGTAATGTTAAAGTTTTATAATGCATTAATAAGACCTTGTATACAATACTATCATAGAATCAAAAGGTATGAATACTTTTAAATTGGCATTTTTGCAAGAAAAAAAAAAAATTGCTGAAATAAATAATAAAATAAAAATTTCCTAAAATTCTTTATTTTCAAGACATTTCTAGAAATTATACATTTTCATTGGGGTATGTGAACTTTTGACTGTGTGTGTGTGTGTGTGTGTATATATATATGAGTGCAATAGCTCGCATCACTCTATTTTCAAGGTGTGGTATCCAAAGCATAATCAACAAGTACAGAGAAACAGCATCTGTAAAAAATTGACAAACCCAGGACTGGAAGACCCGAAAAGCTGTCTAACAAGGATGAGCAACACTTGAAGATAATATCCTTAAGGAATAAAAAGAAGACAAGCGTTGAATTGACAACAGAACTGGCAGAAGGCACAGGTGTCGTTGTTCATCAAATCAACAGTATGAAGGTCACTCTTGAAATCGGACTTAAAGGATGTGTTGCAGTAAGAATACCTCTGTTAAGAAAGGGGAACAAGTCTAAAAAGCTAAAATATGCTGAAGAGTACAGAACTTGGACTATGGGACAATGGTCAAAGGTGCTTTGCACTGTTGATGCTCATAATGCATCATAATAAAAAAATGCAACATGTCTAAGACTTTTGCACAGCAGTGTGTGTTCACACATATATACATGCACACACACCGGGTGGTTGATGTGGTAAACTTACTTTTTAATCACCCTATATATGCAACTTTGTATAAAATAATGTAAGTTTCTGCCAGAATGTTTGCAAACACAAAAATGAAATGTTTCAATATGCGACTCAAATGATAATCGATTCAGGTTTGAAAGCTACAATTTGCTGATAACCAGGTGTGTTGATGTGCTTGAAATTATCTTTTTATCTTTCTATTTCATTTTGTTGGGAGGCTGATTAGCCTGCTTCTCTCTGCTGCATGAATGAGATGTTTCTTCAATTTCCACATTCTTGATGTAGGTTTTCAGTAATTTGATAGAAGGTTGATAGGAATTTAAAATTTTTACCATGATGCCAGTGTTATGTTGGCTAGCACACCAAGGGGCTGTGTTGACAACATAAAATCAATGCAGCGAAAGGGACTTTTAATGGCAATTGATTAAATTGGCAGAGTAATTGCCTGCTCCTCCTTTCCAGGGGGCAAAGTGACAGACTGGCTCGTCTCACAGTGGAGGTGTGGATAGAGGAACCTGTTCAGTCAGAATATAGTTTTACATTTTTTATAAGCACTTATCTATAACAATTAAACCCAGAGATCATTCTGCAGATGGATTTGAGTAGCTGGTATTAGTAAACAATTCAATGTTTAAAATGTTTTAGTAAAACCACACTAAAAGATCCATGTAATACATTTTAGAACATACGTATTTTTAGTTTAACACAACACAAATATATCAGAAGCCTTACTCTCCAGATCCACAGTAAAAGATGTGACTCTCTGTGTTCAAGCTGCAGGACACTTGACTGGACCCTGTCTACACAGGCTGACCCAGTTTTGTTATCTTCTCATTCTGAGGGTTAGTACTTAGTGGATAATCTTATCAGTCAGCCAGAGAGTAAGTGCTTTACACTGCAGACTTAACTCTTAACATACTGAAGGGTCTGTACCTGTACACGACTATAAACCAAAGCTGGATAATTATTGGAGCCCTTTCCAGCACTGGGAATTCATCCTGGATTTCAGTAGCTACTGCACATGTTTTTAGGGGTAATCCCAGAATAACTATGGACTGTCCATCCCAAGCGCTGGAAAAATGCTAGAAGCTTGATCAAATCAAGTCTTTGTTGCATAAAATATTAAGATTCATACAGCTTTCATTATGATGCAGCTCAGACTGACCTGCCACTTACAAAATTAAAATTTCAATGGGGTCTATTTTTATAATGTAAAAAATGGTGGAACGCCATACCGCGACCCTAATGCATAAACCTGATTTTTCACAGACTTCACTGAACTGAATTTTTTCAGTAAAAATCCCTAGAAGGATTACATGGAAAGAGTGGCTGCATTTAGATTCGTCATGGTTCAGATAATTGAAAATGGATCCTAAACAGTCTAATTGTCTAAATTCTTCATAGATCTGAGGGTATTTGTAAATGCCCAGTATAAAGTGACTCAGACAGATGGACTATTTAAAATGTGTTAACATTAACCAGCTGTACAAGATCTGCTGTCAACTTTAAATTAATCCTGTATTTCAGAAACTACTTACTGTCAGCAATGAAAAGCTAATTGTAATAGCAGGCAGTTAAAAAAAAAAAAGAGAGATTGTGCAGAGAAACATATTACCTTTCATTTTCTATCATCCAAACTGTCATCTTTACTCATCACATAACTCCAGAATAGTCTTTCAAAACCAATTCAAATTTTAGATACAAAACTTAGTGAATTATACAAGTTCTACAGGGGAGTTTGTTGGGTTTTCATGTAGTACTGTTATTGGTGTTTTGTCTTTTTTGTGCAAGTCATTTTTAATACAATTTTTTTTACTACTCACTTTTTGTTTTCTTGCCAGCGTTTTTCACATCCTCTACCAAATGAATAGCTGTAAGCAATGCATTTGTGTTTATTTGTTTGCTGGGCTGGGATTACAAGTTTAACACAAATATAGAATTATGGAGAGTGGGTTTTCATTTTACAATTTTTTTTTTTTTTTTTTGCTGTGTGGTTCTTTTGTGTCCACTAACCCATGAAACTAATTTTACTTATGACCTAAGACATGTTTGAACAGTGTTTTATAATCCAGTTTCTTACCTCTTATTTGCACGAGCAGTATAATCAGTGACACCCATTTTCTTGTACTTAAAACCATTGCAGTAATGATCTGCATATACCAAAACTAATTAGAAACCTCATAACTGTCACCTACCAATCAGGGTGCTGCACTTAGATAGAATGCCTAGCTTTAAAGAAAGTGCCAGTGAAGAAAGGGGAAATAAATTTGTTTTCTCTGGGGATTTGACCAGCAAGGACTTCTCCACACCATGCTACAGCAGCCCTTTTAGCCAAGTAAACACCTGAAGGGCTGGCCTTTGTCCACCAGGGGCCAGTAGCCTGCTGCCATTCCCCTTTTTCTGGGTGTACAGAGAACTTGGCTTGGTTGTTTGATTGGAGGATGGCCTTGATCTTCAGTCCTCCTGAGCTGTTATGGGGATTGTAGCAGTGAGGGAACATAGTTGCAAACTGAAAGCAAGTGCCAGTAAAATAATAAGTGCACTACATTTAAAATAATACATACATAAAAGTAAATGTTTACCAGCTGTAAATTGCAATAAAACTAATTACTGGACATTACCTCACAAGGTCATTGTCATACCGTTTAAACAGAACTCCACTTAAAAACCTTGTCACATTATCAGTTTATGTTTTGTGTAATTTGGCAGGAATAGGGTTAAAATACCCTAACCATGTATGAATCTTGGTCCCTGGCTTTCTCCAGAGAATTTGGCTGGAATGGAGGAAACTGGGGCCGTGATTGGCAAAGAAATGAATCAATTAAGGGTTAATCAATCCGCCATAAAGAAGACTGTAGAAAGCCAGAGGCTGCAAAGTGCTATAACCAGTTTTCCTGCCTATAAAGCACCATAACCAGTCTGCCTGCCTGAAGGCAATATGCTGCACTTGTGTCTGTATTTGAATGTTAATTTGCTAAAAATAATAAGTGTTTTTTTTGTGTGTGACACAACCTGCATTCACCTGCCTGACTGGCCACACACTCCTTCAACCTTATGTGCTTACTAGCTTCAGACTTCTGTATAGAAATACAGCAAATCAGATTGTATTCTACCATTTAGTTTATAAAGTGGAAGTGTGTTTGCTTAGTAAACAACTACCGTTTTAAGAACGTACACACACAAATATTTATTCCTATATACTTATACTGCTTGATTTGCACAGGAGTCCAAATTATCAATTGCAGGCACCCAAGATTTCCATAGCAATGTGACAATACAAGAAAACATCCTGAACATAAAGCAGAGGTTCTGAATCAATTATTTTAGGAGAGGAGTTTGAGTTGCCATGGTTAAGTGGGGTATTAGCTTTACTGCATTGCATTATCTTTCCTCTGCTTGAGATTAGTTTAGTGTTGTCATTGAAGAAAGCACTGCTTGCTTTACCCATTTTTAGTCACTAAATTGGGTGCACGGCTTGTTGCTGTTACTATATTCATATACATTTATATTAAAATTGGATTAGTGGACAGTCCTTACAACTCATTTGAGATATGTTATCACTACAAAATAAGAAATGCAGCATACCCTTTGCTTAAACATATAACTTCATCAATCATTATTTCATCTTTTTAGAAGGACCCAATTTGCAAAGCCAATAAGTCATTATTTAAATAATGCTTTTTCAACGTCTTATTTATGAATACAATTAGATTAGATATTCATGAATCACTGTGAAATTATTTCATGTCTTCTCTTACGAGTGTTTAGTAATGCCCGACAATAACATGGTTTAAACAGAATAATGAGCATACCGGATAGGGGAAAAATTTCCTCATAAGGTTTTTGTCATCAACAATAAGATTCTGTGTGTCTAAAATGATAAACTGACATGCATTAAATATAAGTTGCATTATTTTAGTGTAAATGGCAATGATGTAAGAGACAAAAGTAACAATGTCAGAACGTGGGTATTGAAAGTCATAAACTGAGCACTTGTACTTGTGTTCAAGTATACTGCAAAATCCACATCACTTCACAAAAATGGCAAAGTTAATATAGTCTTGAAAGTTCGACATTAAAGTATGTTTAACCACCAACCTAAACTGTACAAGCCTGTTCTACTGTGACACCCAGGTAATCATCCTACGATTACGGACGTTTAGGGTGGTACTTTAATAACAGTACATGAGACACAGCTTTCTTTAAAATATTGGTCTAGTCTTTTAATAATCCACATGATCTGGTCATTCTCTTAAATAGCCTTTGTTCTGTCCAAATCTAAATGATTGTAAATTGTTCCTGTCAGTGTAGGTTTCCTGAATAAAGAAAAGTGACCTGAGTTTTTACATCAACTAACAATAAGCTAAATGGAAATGTCATCTATCAGAACTGGTACCTTCTAAGTGCTCCCTTATCAATCTTGTCTTGTGTGACATTGATTTGTGAATCAGATCCCCCAGGTGCAAATGCGTATTTTCTTCCTCACAGACCCTTCAAACTCTAATTTGAGGAGAACGAGCATTTAACGAGGTGACAAAGATTTAAAAATACACCTCGCTTGTCTGCAAGCGCTTAAACTGTCACTTCTTGGATGAGTTCATTCAGTCTTTAGCACAAAAATAATGACAACATTATTACTGGCTACATTACAAGTATTGTTGTGGTAATTATCCAATTACCACCTGTACTAAAAATGTATATTTCAGTATATCGTCATATAAAAGAGTCCATTGAATTGAAACACTACATAAAGTGATTTTGCAAACTGCTTGCATATTTGTTTTAAGGTCAATCTGCTTTTCATGAATGAATCCCTCACAGGTTTTAAAAGGCCTGGCATATCATTACTTTCACATCGGGATATAATGGGATATGAAACAGGCTGATACATTAATCTTCATTTTGCAGAAAACAGGTCACATAAACAGCTTTTAATTAAAGCAAAAGTAGTTTTCAAAGTACTGCTTGTTTTGAAATCATTCACACCGATTCTCATTGCAGTTTCTCCAATATTGTATTTGCTTTACTTTTTTCTATATAGGTGCTATCAGCCAAGTACTCTAGTTACCCACCATAGAAATAAATAAACCAGGCTCAATCAGCCAATGCCTTTTTACAGCTATCTGGTACACAGCTTTGTACTGCCAGCAACACAAAAAGAAACGTTGTCCTTGTTATCGGGTCACAAGATGGCACTGGCTTTTAAAAGACCCACTGCAGATCTAGTCTGGGCTCCTAATTTATTTTATTATTTATTTTGTTTTTGTTTTGTATGTATCCGATTGTAAACAAAGTTATTGATAAAAAGTTGTTCAAAGTTGTATGTTTTAGCAAAAGAAATATGTGACTGCATAGCTCAGGAAATAAGGTCATAGTGGGGAAAAAATGTAATAGGACAGGTTTTTAAAAACCATCAACACTATTAGAAGCAGCTGCCTCCTATGATGTTTAGGAAGGTAGCGCCTACAGCTTTTAAAATAAACTGTCATCATGCATGTCTGTAAAGTGTGAAAATTGCATGCTTCTGGGTCCCATTAAAAATGGGCAAATACAGAGCGAAATACAGGAGACGAAAGGTTTTCAGTGAAACAAAGACAAACGCTGAAGAAATCTGATAAACTACCAACTCACTTCCTTCATCCAAATTAACTTTATTCTGTAAACTTCAAACCTCAGTTACTTACTGTAACTGTATTCTGAACATGACAATGGACCAAATACAGGCTGGTAACACACAACCCATTAGAAGAGACAGCTTAATGCAAGAAACATCTATACCAATACAACTTTAACGTGTACAATATGTAGACAAATGAGTAACTGTTTTTCTCAAGTTCTTTCTTGTTTTTAGATTCAAGCTTTGGAATAAATTGCAAATGATAATAATAATAATAATAATAATAATAATAATAATAATAATAATAATAATAAGGGCATCGAGTAACATTCATAGTTACGCTGAAAGAAATTAGAATCAAGGTCTGTCTGATGAAGAATATAACATAATACTCTCACCCCCAAGAAAAAAAAACAAACAACAAAATCTGTTTTCAAGTGCAAGCCTTGCAGCACTTTTTAACAATCCTGTGAGGCTTCTGTGTGGCTGTCTCCTGGTTTCATGGTATCAGTACACTCTGCTTCAGCAACTGCATCAGCGTGCAGGAAATAGCCCTCTGCCAGGACTTCTGCCGAGACTAACCTGCCCTTGTAGGTTAATAACTTGGAGAGCAGGCTTCTAAGATCAGGGTCCTGCAAAAGACAGTAACCAGCGTGTTCTGTAATTAAGGAAATACAATGGAAATCTATTCTACATTCCACTGTTCTTCATTTACCATCATCAGTTACCTGCACTGAAGAGACTGGTGGTATCTGTGTACATTTCAAATATCATGTTTTCATTACATTAGAGACCTTTTGGAAAACATTTAATTTCAGTAACAGTGCATTATGCACTCATGAAAATGTTACTGTAATCACTATACAAAAGACCAAGTACAGAAGAAAAAAGAGCCAATACAAAAGCCCCACAGATTACACACAGATTCACATCACTTACCATGTCCAGCTCACCAGTATCCGGCACCCCATCTGCCTTCATTTTAAACTTGTGGTTTGGGAAATTAAGCTAAGAATAAAAAATATATATATATATATATAAATTAAAGAAAACATCAATGTATATTCCTGTAATTCTTAAATTACATTTAATCAAGTATCAGAAAAGTAATCAATAACAATGCAATTTACTTTTCAAAAGTGCAAGAATCGATATGTTGTAAAGAGTTTTATGTGGGGGAGTCATACCATTCTAAATAACTTAACACTATTATTTTTAAATTGATTTATTCAATCGGCAAACATATATTTAGCTAACAGACAACGGTGACAATAGCATAGAAAAAGTATCTTACCCATAGCAGGAGACATCCATATGCATACATATCAGAAGAAGGGGATGTTGTCTGTCTATCCTTCAATTCTGGAGCAGCAAGACTTATGTTTCCAGCCACCATCCAGGTTGTTGAGGAACGCTGATCCTAACATGAAAATCAAATAGGAAACTTTGCATTGGCAGAATACAGCATTAGCAAAGAGCACAATGCATCGTCCCACCTCCGACAGTATTCCTTCATATTACATTCCCACACTATTTAATATCAATGTTAAAGCAAACTGATAATATTTTAAAATCCAAACACAAACCATACATACACATATCTAAGGAGCAATACTACTTCTACTATGAAACCATAAAAGACAACCAATATTTACTGCTGTCTTTGTGAAGTCAAAGTCCCCTATGACTCCTTGCTCACGGTTTAGGACAAACACATTATTGGGGTGCAGAGATCCGTGCGTTATACTGGAACTATGCAGTGTTTGTAGTCCAGCTGCTACTCCTTTCATCACTTTTGGAACTTCCTAATACAAGACAAAAAACAAGATTGCTCCGAAATACATTCTAGCAAAGGGAATAACAAGAGTAATTTAAAAACACAAAAGACTATGTTTAAACTTACAGAAGCAGTAAAAGGGTGAGTCGCTTGAACTGTTCTCAAACTTCCAAATGGACAATACGGTACCATTACATATACAAGCGGATCAAACTAAATAAAAAAAATAAATAGAGATTATGACATTGTACAAAATAAAGAAATAAAAATACATAAATATATAAATAAATAAATAAAATGTCTATTATTTTGCACCAAGAGGCTTCTCCCCCCCCTTCGGATTTGGATGGTACATGAAAAATAATAATGAAGTAGGTTGTGAAACAAAGAGAAAGATGGGTAATATGCAGATAACACTTCAGAGCAGAATGCTGAACTACCATACTGTACCTTGTTGTATTTTAATTAACAAACAGTAGAGGAAAAGCTTCAGATCTCTACCAATAAATATCACAATAATTACAATTACCAAGCTTACCCAAATCATAATACAATCTCAACCACTCTGTACAAACAGTGCAAAACTAGAGCTATAACAGCTCGGGTTTAAGAACATCCCCACTGAGTTTGAACACAACTGGCAAGAGGTTTTCTATTTTTCATATTCCTTCAAATTGAAGACGCAGCCTAAATTTACCACCCTCAATTTGAGGAAAAAAACAAACAAATATGCATTTACAAAGATACAACCACAATTACACTGTTGTATTGTACAAAACTGACACGAAAGAGTGTTGTAGATTAACCACGGAGCTCACTTATTGTGCTGCGCACTGTATAATACTTAAGATGGCGTCTCTGTCGTACACATACCACCACAGCATCACACATCCTGGCAACAGCAAGCACCACACAACATCAGGCAACATGTAACCCAGCAACTACAACAGCATTGATCGCATTGCAAACACAACAGTCAGAACAACTAACAGAATATAACATACCCACACGCAGATTACTCACACCTGTTTTTCTCGCAATTTGTGAACTGTGGTATTGCTTGGCATGTCGAAAAATACGGGTGTCTGATCAGCATTTCAGATCTGTCCAAGGTGGTACTGTTTGTTAAAAACACAAACTGTAAAAGCTTTTCTTTGAATTCCTGATGAAGCTAATGCCTCTTCTTTGAAAATGGCTGCCTGTATATCATCGATGATTTGACATCGGGCAGTAACGTTTTGGTTAGTCTTTTCTCAGCAGTCAGTCAAGTCGTTGTTTGTGTATTCAGGCAGTGACGTCTTTGTCTTTTCTCAGCAGTCAGTCACGTTGCTGTTTGTGTATTCAGGCAGTGTCGTCTTTGTTCTCTTTTCTCAGCAGTCAGTCACGTTGCTGTTTGTGTATTCAGGCAGTGTCGTCTTTGTTCTCTTTTCTCAGCAGTCAGTCACGTTGCTGTTTGTGTATTCAGCCGCACAAGAGTAAACGCGTTTTCATCAGCGGTCAGTTCACTTTGCAACGTCAGGCTTAAGTCTTTGTTCACAGCAGAAACAGTCATCACATTGTCGGTTTGCGTCATTCAGCCAAGGCAAGTCGTCGTCAGAACACAGAAAAAATCTCAGCAGTCAGTCACGTTGCTGTTTGTGTATTCAGGCAGTGACGTCTTTGTTGTCTTTTCTCAGCAGTCAGTCACGTTGCTGTTTGTGTATTCAGGCAGTGTCGTCTTTGTTCTCTTTTCTCAGCAGTCAGTCACGTTGCTGTTTGTGTATTCAGGCAGTGTCGTCTTTGTTCTCTTTTCTCAGCAGTCAGTCACGTTGCTGTTTGTGTATTCAGGCAGTGTCGTCTTTGTTCTCTTTTCTCAGCAGTCAGTCACGTTGCTGTTTGTGTATTCAGGCAGTGTCGTCTTTGTTCTCTTTTCTCAGCAGTCAGTCACGTTGCTGTTTGTGTATTCAGGCAGTGTCGTCTTTGTTCTCTTTTCTCAGCAGTCAGTCACGTTGCTGTTTGTGTATTCAGGCAGTGACGTCTTCGTTTGTCTTTTCTCAGCAGTCAGTCACGTTGCTGTTTGTGTATTCAGGCAGTGTCGTCTTCGTTTGTCTTTTCTCAGCAGTCAGTCACGTTGCTGTTTGTGTATTCAGGCAGTGACGTCTTCGTTTGTCTTTTCTCAGCAGTCAGTCACGTTGCTGTTTGTGTATTCAGGCAGTGTCGTCTTCGTTTGTCTTTTCTCAGCAGTCAGTCACGTTGCTGTTTGTGTATTCAGGCAGTGTCGTCTTCGTTTGTCTTTTCTCAGCAGTCAGTCACGTTGCTGTTTGTGTATTCAGGCAGTGTCGTCTTTGTTCTCTTTTCTCAGCAGTCAGTCACGTTGCTGTTTGTGTATTCAGGCAGTGTCGTCTTTGTTTTCTTTTCTCAGCAGTCAGTCATGTTGCTGTTTGTGTATTCAGGCAGTGTCGTCTTTGTGTTCTCTTTTCTCAGCAGTCAGTCACGTTGCTGTTTGTGTATTCAGGCAGTGTCGTCTTTGTTCTCTTTTCTCAGCAGTCAGTCACGTTGCTGTTTGTGTATTCAGGCAGTGTCGTCTTTGTTGTCTTTTCTCAGCAGTCAGTCACGTTGCTGTTTGTGTCTTTGTTTTCTATTCAGGCAGTGTCGTCTTTGTTTTCTTTTCTCAGCAGTCAGTCATGTTGCTGTTTGTGTATTCAGGCAGTGACGTCTTCGTTTGTCTTTTCTCAGCAGTCAGTCACGTTGCTGTTTGTGTATTCAGGCAGTGTCGTCTTTGTTTTCTTTTCTCAGCAGTCAGTCACGTTGCTGTTTGTGTATTCAGGCAGTGACGTCTTCGTTTGTCTTTTCTCAGCAGTCAGTCACGTTGCTGTTTGTGTATTCAGGCAGTGTCGTCTTTGTTCTCTTTTCTCAGCAGTCAGTCACGTTGCTGTTTGTGTATTCAGGCAGTGTCGTCTTTGTTTGTCTTTTCTCAGCAGTCAGTCATGTTGCTGCTTGTGTATTCAGGCAGTGACGTCTTCGTTTGTCTTTTCTCGGCAGTCAGTCACGTTGCTGTTTGTGTATTCAGGCAGTGTCGTCTTTGTTGTCTTTTCTCAGCAGTCAGTCACGTTGCTGTTTGTGTATTCGGGCAGTGTCGTCTTTGTTTGTCTTTTCTCAGCAGTCAGTCACGTTGCTGTTTGTGTATTCAGGCAGTGACGTCTTTGTTCTCTTTTCTCAGCAGTCAGTCACGTTGCTGTTTGTGTATTCAGGCAGTGACGTCTTTGTTCGTCTTTTCTCAGCAGTCAGTCACGTTGCTGTTTGTGTATTCAGGCAGTGTCGTCTTTGTTGTCTTTTCTCAGCAGTCAGTCACGTTGCTGTTTGTGTATTCAGGCAGTGTCGTCTTTGTTCTCTTTTCTCAGCAGTCAGTCACGTTGCTGTTTGTGTATTCAGGCAGTGTCGTCTTTGTTTCTCTTTTCTCAGCAGTCAGTCACGTTGCTGTTTGTGTATTCAGGCAGTGACGTCTTTGTTTGTCTTTTCTCAGCAGTCAGTCACGTTGCTGTTTGTGTATTCAGGCAGTGACGTCTTTGTTCTCTTTTCTCAGCAGTCAGTCACGTTGCTGTTTGTGTATTCAGGCAGTGTTGCTGTTTGTGTGTCTTTGTTTGTCTTTTCTCAGCAGTCAGTCACGTTGCTGTTTGTGTATTCAGGCAGTGTCGTCTTTGTTTCTCTTTTCTCAGCAGTCAGTCACGTTGCTGTTTGTGTATTCAGGCAGTGTCGTCTTTGTTCTCTTTTCTCAGCAGTCAGTCACGTTGCGGTTTGTGTATTCAGGCAGTGTCGTCTTTGTTCTCTTTTCTCAGCAGTCAGTCACGTTGCTGTTTGTGTATTCAGGCAGTGTCGTCTTTGTTGTCTTTTCTCAGCAGTCAGTCACGTTGCTGTTTGTGTATTCAGGCAGTGTCGTCTTTGTTTCTCTTTTCTCAGCAGTCAGTCACGTTGCTGTTTGTGTATTCAGGCAGTGTCGTCTTTGTTCTCTTTTCTCAGCAGTCAGTCACGTTGCTGTTTGTGTATTCAGGCAGTGTCGTCTTTGTTCTCTTTTCTCAGCAGTCAGTCACGTTGCTGTTTGTGTATTCAGGCAGTGTCGTCTTTGTTTGTCTTTTCTCAGCAGTCAGTCACGTTGCTGCTTGTGTATTCAGGCAGTGTCGTCTTTGCCTTTTCTCAGCAGTCAGTCACGTTGCTGTTTGTGTATTCAGGCAGTGTCGTCTTTGTTTTCTTTTCTCAGCAGTCAGTCATGTTGCTGTTTGTGTATTCAGGCAGTGACGTCTTCGTTTGTCTTTTCTCGGCAGTCAGTCACGTTGCTGTTTGTGTATTCAGGCAGTGTCGTCTTTGTCTTTTCTCAGCAGTCAGTCACGTTGCTGTTTGTGTATTCAGGCAGTGTCGTCTTCGTTTGTCTTTTCTCAGCAGTCAGTCACGTTGCTGTTTGTGTATTCAGGCAGTGTCGTCTTTGTTTTCTTTTCTCAGCAGTCAGTCATGTTGCTGTTTGTGTATTCAGGCAGTGACGTCTTCGTTTGTCTTTTCTCAGCAGTCAGTCACGTTGCTGTTTGTGTATTCAGGCAGTGTCGTCTTTGCCTTTTCTCAGCAGTCAGTCACGTTGCTGTTTGTGTATTCAGGCAGTGTCGTCTTTGTTTTCTTTTCTCAGCAGTCAGTCATGTTGCTGTTTGTGTATTCAGGCAGTGACGTCTTCGTTTGTCTTTTCTCGGCAGTCAGTCACGTTGCTGTTTGTGTACTCGGGTAGTCACGTCTTTTGTTGCAGGTTTTAATACACGCATCACTATACTGTACTTGAATTTAAGACGCAGGATATTTTTGAGAAGCAAAAAATGGTTAAAGAAGTGCGTCTTAAAATCAAAGGAATACGGTTTATAAAATGTAAGTTTTGCCTGGTTAAAACAAAGGGGATTGATTGATTAGTGCAACATCAGTACTGTACATACACTTTCCTCCACTACAGCCTTGTCTAAAGGAATAGGACCCCCCCTCCCCTGCTGCTACCCAATACCTTGCCAAAGAACAGGAAGAGTACAGGAAGCAATCCACAATGTTCCTTGGACCCAGACCAGGCTTTGTGATACTGGGTTGCTCTCTCCAATACTTTTGCTTCTGTAGCCGCATCTACAGAATAACCCTGCAAAAAGACCAACACTCATTGCCAGTCTGATGTTTCTTTTAATCTCCCCTCTCCAGTTGCACATGTGGTTCTCCGCATCTTACTTGTAATAATTCACTTAAATGTGCACCAAAACACAAAACTCAACTCTACATAACCCTGCCTTGCACTAAAAACAAATTGTCTATTTAAATCAGGGGATGAACACAAGTTCAGCTGACACGTCTACGGGAAGATTTTCTCTTTAACAAAACAGCATTTTCCAGCAGCACAGCCTTAAATCACAAGCCAGGTTTTCAAAAAACACATTTCAGAAAGTCCTTACCTTTAGAATAACCTCCTGGCCTTGAAATTCAGTGTGCACTAAAGGTCTTTTGCCACTTAGCTCTCGCATTGGCCTCGCATCAAACAGGTCACGCTCCAGGCTGTTAGTGACAAGTCCTTCTGAATCCTTAAAACATGTCAACAGAAGAATTTCTTGCAACACATACTGACAAATAAAATATGCACAACCAGTTTACATTTTGATTTCTGACAGCTGTGATGTGAATGACTTTTTCTGAAGTAGCTAAAATACCAGAACAAACCACTACCCTGATTAAGGAACTTAATTCAAACAACAAACAATTTTTTAATGTGAAGCAGCTGCTTTAAACACTTTAAAAGGTAATCGCTCTGTTACAGTTTTAACATTCAGAATTTTATCAAACTTTCAGGAAAAGACCATTTGGGTTTGAATATGAAAAAAAGCACTTTATCGTGCCTACCTGTTTGAAATTGCAGGGAATTCAAATGTGATAAAACATATAATTAACATTAATAATAATAAAAAAATCTTTCCTATGTACAATGCAATATTAGATACAACACGAGAACTTTATTTCTGAAACTGTAGGTGTTCATTGGTATATTTTGTAGGGATGCACCGAATCCAGGCTTCAGTGAACCGAATCCTATATCCATCCAGATGCACATCCATTTTAATACATCCCTCCAATGTGTGCAGTTCTTTAAATAAAAGACACAAATCTGCTATTCACATCATGAACTCTGTCACAGCTCTCAACTCCTTATTACTGGTGGCGCAGCTTCTGAATGCAAACATACCCCCATGTGCAACAGCACGTTCACATCACACTTTTCATGGAGAGAAGTTATGCAGTAAACCTGTAACATATAGTAAAGGCAAACTGCTGTAGACTTTTGTGCTTTGTTGCTTTGTCTGTCAAACGTTTTCTAGAGTTCATATTGAGATTAAAAAAAAACAAATTATAATCGTCATAAATGTATTTTTTATAACTTTACAACTGTCAGATGTGCAAGACGTTGTTGAACAATATGCTTTAGTAAATTAAATTATGTTATTGTAATGTGCCAATACAAGTTGAACCATCTGGGAACTGCTGTGTTTTATTAAAATATTTTTAAAACAATTTTGTAGCCTATTTGATATGTGTTACACACAGTGCATTTAAATCAACGTGGGTTTTATTTTGCAGGGAGATTCAGGTCACTCATCACAGTAATTCCTCAGATAGGGTTGCCAACAAGTTCCAGAACCTTGGGACACTAAGGCAGGTCAGGTTTTTTAACTCTCCTCTCTAAACTGCAATGTATTCGACATGGAAAGTAAGTGTGAATTGATTCAGCAGTTAAGCAAATGTATTTAATTGTTTAATTGTGGTGGTGAGTATCTGGAGAGCCTCATAACAACAATTAATCGTACTGCTTTAATTTTTTTTATATAGTAAACAATATCTATCAAAATACTGCAACACCATTATTATAGATAACTTTGCACCCACCTGCACTCTTTCATTTAACCTTGCGACAGCAGGTAAAGTTTCATATTTCCTGCTTCACACAGTCCTGCCCAGTCAGACTCAGAAAGCCAATCAGCTGTTGTATAGGTCTGATTAATGGAAACAATCCTTTCAGGCATGTGTGTGCTTTTGGTAACAACGAAGTAAAACAATTCAATTAATTTAGCGACAGTTAGCACAATTCACACTCACTTTACTGAATGCACTGCAGTTTAGAGAGGTGAGTTACAAAACCTGACTTTCCTTAAAAAGTGTCCCCAGATTCTGGAGCCTGGGCAACCCTACTCTCAGATCCGGTGACACAGGTTGAAACATCATTAAAGAAAATACAGGGTTATGGCAAAGATGCAGCTCTCCTTTCTTGTAAAGGTAAACAGTTCTGTATTTTGACATTTCTGTTGTGGAGGGAGGGGGCTAGCGCTAAGTTGTGTAAGTTTCAAACAGAAATCTTATTCAGGGATATATATCCATTTGGTAATAAAAATAGTATTGACTAAAAGGCTCAAAACTATAGATTGCGCACGTCCCTTGTAAGTAGCTGCCAGTCTGTTTTTTATTCAACAGTCCTTCAGTTTTCTTAACAGATTCAGTATTCGAACAAATCCCAAAAACTTGGATTCAGTCCCTAATATTTAGGCTATAGTTTATTTACTTATCTTGTACCAGGTCAGTCAATGTACAACAGTGTTTTAATATTGCATTCATTGTGGAATAAGCCAATTTGCATGTGTAAGTAGATCCAAACATGTAGAGCACAAACAGAGCCAGCGGTAGCTGTCTGGACATATACAGGCAGACCAGAATGATTCCAGATTTACTTTGTTAATGAATTCAGTTTTCAGCAACGACAATGCCTGCAGATTTGCTGCTAGTTCTAGCTGCTGCTTCATCAACTGCAGGAAGCACTTGCTTTGCATGCGATGAGAAATCACCATCGAGGTTGATTGAAAACGTATCA
This sequence comes from Polyodon spathula, assembly GCF_017654505.1. Classification (NCBI taxonomy): domain Eukaryota; kingdom Metazoa; phylum Chordata; class Actinopteri; order Acipenseriformes; family Polyodontidae; genus Polyodon; species Polyodon spathula. The sequence goes on along the minus strand of NC_054536.1, from coordinate 89,948,683 downwards.
CGGACAAAAACGATACGTCCCTGGGAATGCTGAAGTGGTCAAAGCGAGCACTGAAATTGTCTTTCAGCTGGACAGTAAAGTCTGTCATCGTTAGGAGTCATTTGAGTTACGTTTCACTTACAACATATCCTAATGTTAAACTAATTTGTCTCATTAGCTACAACATAGATGCTATATTATTTTACTAATATTTATTTGGAGGATACAAAGACATACTATCACAATTGTTACTTCTTTTGTCCTTTTTGGTTTGCTTTCAACCAGGTTGACCAGCTTTTTTTTTTTTTTTAATTAACGAGCCAGTATGCCTTGTGCCCTGCAGCAACACATATTTTGGGCGGGTGGGGGAGGGTGTGTCATTTGGCCCGCCGCCAAATTTAATCGCGACCACTGATTTATAATATCCTCCAGCAGCCTGCTTTATATTTTTTCCAAAGCAAAACACACTTGAGACATGCTCCAGCTAAAGCTAAAACCAAATGAAGATTTAATTGCAACTTTTGTGAACACAACTGTTATGGCCAATGTCCATTCAGATCTGCACACTGATTTGTTATTTTTTCAATTTTGTTGCATGTATTAACAAATACAAAAAGAAAACAATATGTTGATTTGAGTTTGAAGCTCCATTCAGAGTAGTGACTATTGCATAGTTTTATATTAAGAGTACCGACTGTAGAACATACTTCTATTATAGTGGAGGGGTAATCCAGGGAAAGCCAACAAATGTGATGTCAATCATATCCAACACCAGCATTGCTTTAGTTAAGTAATTCAAAGAGTTAAGAATATCTTTTAGGGTGCTGGAACTGGAAGAAAAAAGAAGCAGCGTATTTTAAATAAATAAATGTGTGATTAGTTTACAAGGAAATACAGATAAGATTATTTTGTGCCTGAAATTTAATATGCCTATGCAAATCTGCTATGATCTGCACATTTAGCACTTTTTAAATATTGTTTCTACAGGAGTCTTGTAGCTTCACATTCAAGTACCTACATTATATTGTGATATCCGAGCCTCAGGGTACAGAAGAGGAAGCTCAGGGAACCACTTTTTGACCAGGATGCCAAGTCTCTCCTAAGAAGCAAGCAAAACATAAATGGCTCCATTGACAAAGCTTTCAAGTATTACAGAACAGCCTGCAAAGTATTTTGTAATACTTTAACTCATGAATTATTTAAAAAAAAAATAGTAACATTTAGTTTTTCTGAAGGAAATTAAGTTAAAAAGAATAACACATTCAATATTACAAATCCTGAAACCAGTGGCAAAATCACTAAGCAATATCAAAAGCATACACCAATGCCGCTAAACAAGTACTGCCAAAGAGAATACTGGGAATCTGCTTACATAGTCTTCCTTCTCGCGGCAAACCTCTTGGAATATTGAGTTTCTAGTCTCTGTTATTTCGTCTGTTTTTTTCTGAATTGCTGCGTCATCCGGTTCATCTGACTGGATAAAATTATATTATATATAACATAAATAATTATCTGCAGAGCAATGTTTTGGTTTTTTGCATTTATTATTAAGCACCAATTGTTAATAAAAGTAGGCAGATAAGTCAGCCAATGCAACAAACATGCATTTATATATCATTTTACTACAATGGGCCCTGTACACAAAAGATCACGATATTTAAACACTTTTTTCAAAGTCTTTTTTTCTGAATAGTAAACAACACCGATATTCATAAAACTGGTCAAGACTGTTTTTGGCTTCTTTAACTAGTAACTAGTATTACTCAGACATACCGTATTTCTGACAAGCCAACCGGGACTTTTAGTTTTAGAGGGAGGGGAGTCTGATTTCTGCATCAACGTTTTATTAACTGGTAAAGTAAGCAATATGCAAGGCGACATTTATGCCACAGTTTCTGAAGGACCTCTAAGCCAGTTGCTAAGTAACATGGCTGTCAGTACTAAGAGCTCTGAGGAGCCAGTTAGAATGCCACAATGCAACCGTCAACAGTGGAAATGTATATTTCTGGGAATTAAATGATTAAAATATAGGCGTGGTATAAAAAGAACTCTTCATCAATCTTCACTAAATGATTAAAATACAGCCGTGGTACAAAAAGAACTCTTCACCAATCTTCATGGAGTATGCTTCATTTGTTGTTTTTTTTTGTTTTTTTTAATAGCTCTTTGGCGTAGCGAATAGCAGAACTTCCAATATAGTAGCTGCTATGGTCAGATCATAGCAGCTGCCAACTCGGTATCTAAAACAATGATCACAATATTTTAGTAAAAGCAAGTGATGGTATTAAATGAAGTACATTAAAATGAAACACTTTTGATGTTTTAGTAGTTAAAAGTCTGCTAAAACAGGACCTAATTTTATCCCAAATAAAGCCTGAAAACCAGACCAGATATACGTAAGAGTAATTGGTCATACTTCTTCCAAGCTGCTCTTCTCCACCAGTTTCCACCGTAGCTGTGATTTCAGGGTTTTTATTGCCTTTTGAATCGAAAACAGTGCATCCACTTTTGGGGTGCCATTCTGCCACTGGTGCATTTCCTTTTTAAACTGCAAACAGAAACAAAACAAGTATATAGCTTGACTTAATACTGTATCTGCAATTGACCGTACTGTATATTTACAAAAACAAAAAAGTCAAGTACATTTATAAAAAAGGTACAATATAAACAGATTAACTTTTTTGAGATTACTCTGAGAAGTTTGCTGTGATATTCCTAATAATAAATAATAGTTTTGACACCCATGGGGAAGCACTGTGCCCTTTCCCTAGTTGACTTTTTTTTCTTCAAAAGACAAGTTTCATTGGCCCTTGCCAATGAAACTAATGCAATAATCTGAAGTTATGCAATAAGAACATCTTAACACGAGATTTGCAAAGGATTACAAAAGATAAGGAAGTGTTCTTCTGTTTCAGTAAGATGACGGTTTTTCAACTTGTCCTAGAACTTGATGCATTTTTACCCTTTGAACCAAACTGGCACTGGTCTACCCACTCCAGGTGTCCCATGTTTGGAAGGCTCATTTTGAATGCTCGAAAGGTACGATGACAAATGACAGTACGGTTGCATAAAAAGTCTAGAAAAAAAACACTTCATTATGGGTGCCAAGTGGTGTTGAACAGATCCCAAGATATGTTTCATTTAAAGTAATCAAAACACTTAAAATTAATATAAAATAATGATTGACCTGAGTATTTTCAATGTACTTTTCCTGTACAGTACAAAGAAGCTTCTGCTCTTGGTGTATCTTCTGCATCACTTTGGAAAAGGCATTTGACACAATCTTACAGTCCTCGTCATCTTGTTCCTGTGGAAACACCAATAGCATAAAAACCATTCATATCCCCTTGTGTGAATCATATATATATATATATATATATATATATATATATATATATATATATATATATATATATATATATATATATATATACAGTACCAGTCAAAAGTTTGAGTACACTTGCTGGAAACTAGGTTTTTTTCATAATTGACAATGTTTTACGTCGTATACATTTCTGTAAATACTTGAAAATGAAAACACATGTTACAATATACAAAACAAAACACAAGGAGTATCAAAGCAAAGTTCAAGAAAACTGAAAATGGCCTCTAAATCTTGGATTCCTCAAAATAGCCACCCTTTGCCTTAATAACAGCCTCACAAACACGAGGCATTCGGTTAACAAGTTTCAGCAGGAAATCACCCGACATGTCTTCCCAGCTCTTCTGCAGCAATTCCCAGAGATGTAGGGAACTTGTGGGTAGCTTTGCTTTGACTCTTCTGTCCAGTTCGTCCCATACAAGTTCTATGGGATTGAGGTCTGGAGACTGGGAAGGCCAGGTCATTAGACTGAGTTGTCCTTCACTTTCTTTCTTTGCCAGATAGTTCTTGCACAACTTTGAGGTGTGTTACGGGTCATTATCTTGCTGAAGAATGAAAGACTGCCCAACTCGCCATAATCCTGATGGAATGGCATATCTCTGAAGTATGCTATGATAGCCATGCTGGTAAAGACCACCATCTCTGTCACCAGCAAAGCAACCCCAGACCATGACACTGCCTCCTCCATGCTTGACAGTGGGAATGACACATGCAGAACTCATGCGCTCTCCTTCTCTGCGTCTTATAAATACTCGCCAGTTGGACCCAAATATTTCAAATTTTGACTCATCGGTCCATAAGACCGACTTCCGCTCCTCAAACGTCTAGTTTCTGTGTTTTTTGGCCCAGGCAAGTCTATTCCTCTTATTCTGCACTCTTAACAATGGTTTCTTTGCAGCAATTCTTCCAGTTAGGCCAGCTTCACGCAATCTCCTCTGAACAGTTGATGTTGAAACTTCTGTACTTCTAGTAGCATTTAGCTGAGCTTGTATTTCAGGGGCAGTTAATTGCCGGTTTCACAGACTTGTGACTCGAATGAACTTGTTCTTTGATTCTGAGGTCACCCTTGGCTTGCCTGACCTTGTTCGGACTCCTCATGAGTGCCAGTTTCTTCAAATCGTTTGATGGTCTTGGCCACAGCAGTTACATACACTTGAAAAGTTCCTGCGATTTGTCTTAAAGAGTCACCTTCATTTCTTAAAGTAATTAGTCTTTTTTCTTTGCTTAACTGAGCGCATTTTGCCATTTTCTGCTCCCTTACATTCAGAAATGACAAACTTGTGCCTATGCTATCTATATTTATAGTAATCATGGACCCTCATCTGTTAATAATAATTGGTGACAAAAACTTAATTAGGTAACATGTTAGTTAACTCAGAGAACATCGAACAAAGACACTTTTATACTTAGGCCCAGTGTTCTAACACTGTGTTATACACATTTCAGACTTTTAACTGACTTGGGCTTCAGACTGAAATCCCCTTGCTTTGGGTGACCATTTCATTGAAATTGACAAGATTTACATTCTCATTTAAAAATAAAATTTTTGTATGCAATTCACTTATGATTATCAGCTTATATAAGTGCACGTATCATATAATTAAATATTAAGTGTTTATAGACAAGTTTATACAGTTAAAAGCATAGATAATCACGAAAAACCTGGTTTCAAGCAGGTGTACTCAAACTTTTGACTGGTCCTGTGTGTGTGTGTGTGTAATTATATATATATATATATATATATATATATATATATATATATATATATATATATATATATATATATATACACACACACACACACACACACACACACACAAAAATAATTCTAGAAAACCAGCCCATTCACCAGATATTCAGTGCCTGAAAATGCATTGAAGTGTTAGGGGATAGATACAATACAATGCATTCACTCACAAAATGTAGTATAGAAACATTGGCTTGCGATGCAATCACTGACCACCAGAGAGGCATGCAAGACATACTAATGGATGCTTTCAGCGACTTGTCTAATGAAATCGTTAACAATGCAACCTTACTGTGCAGGGCATCCCAGTGGCAGCATACAACCAGGTGAGATAAATAGCTCAAATAAAAAGACACTTAACTACCACTTATCAAAGCTATGCCAAAATATAATCACTCCTTTATCTGGACACGGAAGTGGTGCATGCTTACGAAAACAGGCCGGCACAATTATGAAAGGGAAGGAGCTTAAAAATCTTGACAAAGTGCAACAGAGCTTCGTAAGACATCAAAGGAAAGCGGCACTGCACTCACCTTCCCTGCTGGTCTTACCATCTTTTTTCATTACAATATTCCCCCATACAAATAAGCTAGATGACCATGAATTAAAAAACACTCAAAACGTACTATATGTAAAGTCAAATTCCTTGAAAAAAAGTTTATAGAAAGCAACAACTTTAAATGTTATTCAACCATGGGGAAGATTAAATATAAAAATGTGGGAAATATTTCCAGTTTGCAATTTCTTACACAGAAGCAACTCGAACAATTCATGAAATTTACAGTGCCGCAAAACTGTTTTTTAAACATGAATGGCATTGCGTGGCATTGCAAAGCTTTTATGTAATATCTACATTTACCCCATCTTAGCTAAGACGATGCACAGAATTTAGTTTTAATCTACTACTATATCAGACCATGTCTAAATGACACCAACAATCTATTTAATGGATGGTTTTGCCAGGACCTGATAGTAATGTTACTATTTCTTTTGACGCAATACTCACTTCAAGAGAAACCTCCAGCTCCTTGTTAACACTCTTTTCAACTTTCTCTAGAAGGGCATCCACATTGCAATCAATGTCGCTTGAAGACAGAGATGCTTCACTCTTTAAACTGAAACACTAACAGGAGAAAAAAAAAAAACAAAACTAACAGTTTATTTTGTATTTTATGAAATGGCCTAGACAAAACCTAGTGTTCAAATAGGCTGAACAGCATCCAAAGCATGCAACTGTCAATAGAACCTCACAGCTCCAAGTCTTCTTTTCCTCACTCCACTAATATAGTAGTTTAAATTCTGAAAGACATGCTTTTAGCACAATAACCCCCGGTGGCAGGGCTGAGGTTTTGGTAATTTTGTTCACATTTCTAAGTTTGTGCTAGGTATGGCAGGGCTGGAATTAGAATCCATTTGTAATGAAAACAGGAGCGTGTACAAGCAGGGATACACAACTGTGTGGAACCAGGGTGAGGAAACCATGAACTACTAGAGCTATCTGGGGGTGTTATCTGGTATTCCTGGTGGGGTGGGGGGGGGGGTTTGTTTGTAAATAAATCTGTGCGCCTGAGTGGCATGGCAACATCAACCCCCAGTCTCTCTCCAATCTCTTTCTAGCAAATTCCCACACCCCATTACACTTCTTTTACACCCCCTTTAATGCATGTGATGTTATGGCTGAAGAGTTATGGCTTTTACAATCTCAAAACACCTGAAGAATGGGTTGTCTCAATGCAACCGCACACTTTAGTGTGTGTTTTTGCTTACACAGCCTGTTTAGTTCATCGAAGAACGTGTAATGCACATGATGTCTTAAACCAATAAAAAATATAACACTTGCCTGTGCAACATTTAATCAGATTTGGAAGGACAGTCAATTTGGTGTTTCTATTATCAAACCATGGTAGAGTCCAATACCCTCAATAACTTCAGCTAATGAGTAGATTTATGATAATTACTGGATGAGCGTAACACAAAAGCAAATCATCGCAGCTTCTGTGTTCAAACATGAGTGAATTTTGGTGCAAGTTATTAGGCTGTTCTTTCTCACTGAGGAAACCATTTGTTAAATCGAATAAACTGCGCACTTATTTTCAATTATGTACTTAAAAGAAACTACATACTGGATGCCTTTCATATCCTTAGTTACCTGAAAATCTCAAAATGTGTTACTATAAATTAAGGGCCTACATGTTATGTTAAGGTCTGTTGCCCTAGTTATGTCCTGTGTGTTCAATGCAATGCAAACAGCAATTATGTAGAATAAATAAGCATTAAGCAATGTGTTCCATAACCAAGCTAGTGTTTACCCCATTGCATGCTTAAACACATTATTAACTAAAAGTCAAGTTATTTTATATATAAAAAACTAAACAGTTAATACTTTTTTTTTTTTTTTTTTTTTTTTAAAAAAACAGACATCTGTTATTTTCACCAGCACATACAGATTCTCCATGAATTATTCTCCATGCTACAGTGTTGTTTGCGGTTTTTGAATTATTTGCATATAAACTGATATTATTAAGATAATCTACAGGGTGGAGTTGAAGAGCCATGCCTGCAATGTTTTGGAATTGGTGAACACTTTGAGGTTGGTCTTGGTTACTTGCAGGAATCCAACAGCACACATTGCCTCCAAGAACTCTACATATTCTACAACCTTCACCCTGGGTAAGGCTTTTTCCTTGTTGTTTGTTCTAGTCAATCTCATGCTCACCCTGGCATAGATGGAATTCAAACTGGTGCCACCTTCAATACAACAGTCTTGTACGCAGATAATATTTTAAGAATGTCAATTTGTAGTCAATTTGCTCTGAATGTAAACTTATTGCACCTACATTCTCAGTCTCAGACTTTAAATGCATAACAAAAAAACACATCAATACAATATTGTAACTGTTTTATTAAGCTTTTTATCCAGTGCAAAGTTGCAACATCCTAATAGAAAAACACACTCACATCCTATAAAACTAGCAAGAATACTCTGCTCTATGGTAACATTTTACTGTCAACTAATAGACTGCAAATACTATTTCAGCAATAAGTATCTTTGTAGAAAGACAACCCTACTAGAACTTATTGCATTTCCATTTTCATAACAAATAAAGCTGCTGTTTTGAGTAGAGTTGTCTTTTCAAGACTGATCTCTATACAGGCCCTGCAGTACTGGAATAATTAAAGTAATGCAAACTTTGAACTGGAGTAAAAGCTAATTACAACTTTGTGACATGCAGCCCAGAGATTACCTCTTTTATGCTACTAAACCACATGCCCAGGGACTTCAGGGAATTATCTGTTTCATTTCTGACACCACTGAACTCGTCCTGTTTATTATTCTTCCAGTCACAAAATTGTTCAAATGCATCTTCCCCAACATTTTCCACTGTGAATGATCCAAAAACAGAAGAGAGGACAGACCCCAATTCCTACAAACAAAGAAGAAGTTAAACACAAAAACACAAAAGTTAAACACAAAAAGCTATAGACATGTGAATAAACATGTGACATTTTACATTCCATTAAAAACTACTGTACCAGAGATAGAGCATTCATTTGGAAGCCCGAGAGGATTCCCTTTCATGCTGTCTGAAATTTGTGGTGTGCAGAAACCGTCACTCAGAATTGTCTTTAATCGTCAATTGTTTAATAAATTCATTCATTGACGTGGATTTCAAAACAAGGTTTTCAATTGCAAATGTGAGGGAGGACAGCTTTTCTTGTTGTTAAATGAACAAATCAAAGAATAGATTTATGTAATTCCTGACAATACATTCTTAACCCTTAGCGATCCATTTATTCAGTACTTGTCAGGCACGTCAGGTCCAATTTATTTTCACATGCGCTGTTTATTTTACACGCGCTGTTTAAAATAATTTAGTTTAACAGGTTAATGAAAAATAAAAAAAAACTGAAATGTCTTGGTTAGATAAGCATTCATTCCCGAGTCAATACTTGGTAGAGCCACCTTTGGCAGCAATTAAAGCTTTTGGGGTAAGTCTCTACCAGTTTTGCACATCTCGAAAGTGCAATATTTGTGCAATAATATAGTTGGATGGGGATCGTTGGTGGACAGCAATATTCAAGTCTTGCCACAGATTCTCAATCGGATCCAAATACAGGCTTTGACTGGGCCACTCTAGGACATTCACTTTCTTGTTTTTAAGCCACTCCAGTGTCACTTTGGCTGTGTGCTTGGGATCATTGTCCTGCTGAAAGGTAAATATTTCTCCCAGTCTTAGGTCTTTTGCAGGCTGAAGCAGGTTTTCCCCCCTCAAGGACTTGCCTGTATTTAGCTCCATCCACTTTGCCCTCTACCCTGACAAACTTTCCACTCCCTGCTGAAAGCATCCCCATAGCATGATGCTGCCAGCACTATGTTTCACACTAGGGATGGTGTTACCTGGGTGATGTGCAGTGTTGGGTTTGCACCAGACATAACAGTTTGCATTTTGGCCAAACAGTTGGTGTTTCATCGCACCACAGAATCTTTTGCCACATCTTCCAGTCTCCCACGTGCCTTTTTGCAAATTCCAAGCGGGAGTTTACATGTTTTTTTTTGTTTTTTTTTTCAGAAATGGCTTCCTTCTTGGCAGTCTTCCATACAGGCCAGATTTGTGGAGTACCTCAGCTATTGTTGACACATGGACAGTTTCTCCCATCTCAGCTATGGAACGCTGTAGGTCTTTCAGAGTTGTCATTGGCCTCTTGGGGGGCTTTCCTGACCAATGCCCTTCTTACCCGGCTGCTCAGTTTGGGAGGAAGGTCTGCTCCAAGCAGATTTTGGGTGGTGCTGTATACCTTCCACTTCTTAATGATCGACTTGACTGTGCTCCAAGGGATATTCAATGCCTTTGAAATCTTTTTATACCCCTCCCCTGATCTGTGCCTTTCCACAGCTTTGTCCCGGAGTTCTTCTGAAAGCTCCTTGGTCTTCATGATAGTATCTTTACTTTGAATGCACTACCCAACTGTGAGACCTTACAGAGACAGGTGTATTTAATGTGCAATCATGTGAACCACTTTTATTGCACACAGATGGACTCCATTTAACTTGTTGTGTGAATTCTGAAGGCAGTTGATTGCACCTGAGCTTATTTAGGAGAGTCACAGCAAAGGGGTGAATACTTATTTAATGAAGACTTTGCAGGGTTATTTTTAGTTGATTTGTTTCCCCCCCCCCCCTTTTTTTTCCCACACATTGAAAGTGTTGAGTATGTTGTGTAAATCAAACGGAAAAAAAATCCCATTTAAATGCATCAAGATTTCAGGTTGTAACACAACAAACTGAAAATGTCAAAGGGGGTGACTACTTCCTATAGGCACAGTATATGCAGGGTTCAACATTAACCATAGCCTGGGGCCGGTAGAGAGAGCAGTTTGGCCGGTAGTTATGAAGCACCACAGGCCCAACTGGGCCGGTAACATTTTTTTACTTGATAACGTATATAGTATAGTCCACATGGCTTCTGTTTTATGAACGCAGGAAAATGAGTCAGTGTGCCAAAAAGCTGAAAAAAAAACGAACCTACATTTTTAAAGACACACCCAACCCCGCCCTCCCGAACTTTCCCGCCGCACGTCGTAGGTGTTGTACAGTCAGCATCTGAGACTACATACCGAAGTGCAACTGGTAATACTCGTTACCTCAACATGGCAATTTCTTTTTTTTTTTGTTTTGTTTTTTTACAACTAAGCAACCAACTGCAACAATAAGCCAAAAGTATGTAAATCAATAATGATAAAGAAACAAATTATGAAGAACAAAAGACCAAAATATAGAGTGGAGCGGAAGAAAGGCTTAATCTGGCTTCATGATGACAGTGAAACAAATGCCAGTTACCCAGGACTTCCAGATAAAACAGCAGCTTTGTTGTTGGGAGTTCAACATTTAGTTGCCCTCCTATCCAGTCTCACAGTAATAGTTCACAAGATAGCAGGTTTTTGTGTGCTGCTGCGACTGCAGTGAGGAAAAAAAATGCACCAATGCATACCCAGGTACACCACGTGGCAGCTGGACAAAGGGATCAAATTGTCTAACATTTTGATTTGGAATACAATGTGTTCAGGTCAGAAATGCCACTCACAATCTTTACAGGACTCGTTTGTATCAGCAGTAAGATTGGTGCTGACTTAGGAGAGGCTACAAGCGAATGATTACTTTGTATTATGATTATTTGAATAGCGTTTTCTATTATGATTAAACCCATTAAGCTTTTAGAGTTGCTAACAGCTATGTGCGAGTTTCCTTGTAAAAGAATGAGTATCATTTGTACACATACATTTTCAAATCTTGAATACAGTATTTTCTGACAAGTACGCCAATATGTGCATGTAAATGGCTGAAATGACTACAATAGCATATACTGAAAGGCTTCGCTTAGCCACTTTATTTGGTTACCATACACATTATTAAACATACAGAAATTAAAAACCATCATGAATGAATAGGCATGCGAGCTAAAGTTTCTTTCTATCCCCTTTCGTTTTTTTTTATTTGTGTTCATAATGTAGTTTGCAAGTGCACTCAGCTTGTTTATATGGCGTGTGAAACAGAGGTTTACAATACCCTACAAGGCATATTGAAAGATGGCAGCTATTGATGTTTTGTTCCTTTTTTTTTAATATAGCATGTTTTAGATTCTTACATACTGCTGTGGAAGAAAGCACTGGGGAGCACTTCGCTAATTTAATGAATACATTTCTTGAATGCCTACAGTAGGATAAAGCAGTTTACCCAATTCTGCACGGTTATTCTAATGTCGGCATTAAACAAAGAGAAAACGTTGAATATTTTTACTATTTTGTGAGTTTTGTCGAGTTCGGCAAGATTTTGTTGTCTGAGCAAAGTTTCTACCAGAGCATGGTAGTTTCTCGCGCTGTCCTTGTAGTTTAGGATTACGAGATTTTTTCAGTGAAAACAAACGGAGAGTTGTTTTTTTTTCTGTAATTTACTGACCCCATAGCAAATCTGAAGCCAAAAATAACAATATATAAAATAACACAATAATATTTTAAAAATTAAACATTGGGTGAATTTACTGCAGATGATAACTCATTTTAAAGTCCGCCACCAGACTCACCGAAAAAAAAAAAAAAAACGATGGAGATTCACCGTAAACAATGTATAGACAATAGACGCCCATATCTTTTTTATGATGTCGGACTGCAAAGGGAAAACTGTAACGTCGGACCTGGTCCAACAAAGGACCGCAATGGGTTAAAGACAATTCTGAGTAAGAGCAACACAATTCTGCATACCCCTATCAGAAATAGTACCTTACTTTTAATACCATGTGAACATTTTAACATTTTAATTGAGCGCTTAGCTGTCGTCACATTGTACTTCATTAATCTTTCTTTTATTCCAGGTATTCAATTAAAATCTACCCTTGCAGAATAAAGGAACTGGTACACTGTTACATGGGTGTCTGGTACAGAATAGTCTGATGTGTAATCAATGTCGGACCTAGATGTAGCTACATGTGCTGCTCCTTTCTCAAAGTTATTAATTATTATTTTTAATTATTTGCATCCAAACTGCCTGTTATTACAAACAATGTAACAAATATTCCAATGTGTACAGACCTTTACATCTCACTCATCAGTTAACGTATTACACACTGATGTTAGCCTCAATTCAACATACAAAAACGCCAAGATAGAAATGAGATTATAACAACCCAAGGAGCCTGAAGGACCTCAGGTACTAACTAGAACAATACAGACCTTTGACTGTGTGCTACTTGCACCCTCATGTGGTGTACAGTGTAAAACACACTCATCCTTCCTATTTCTTAAAATCACATACTTCACTTGTAATTCAAAAGCAACAGCTCTCTGCCCAGTCTCATTATTAGTAACCAAATGGGAAGCTTCCTGCAGACTACTCTAAGTAATTGTCATCTGTTTTAACACACCAGACGATGCACAAAATATTCTTTCTATAGACTTTTAGATACATGTATATTTTCCCTCCTATCAAAAACTAAAGCACCATTTCCCCAAACCCTGCTAACTATGCAGAAGTAAAACTAGCATATTCATTGTTTTTGTCATAATGAGTGCTAAGCAATGCTTTAAAATCAATTCTAGCTTTATCAACGTTAGATTCCTCTTTTATTGTGCTGCAAACTATTTGCCTTTTACCGTTTTTTGCTGTAATTTCAGCTAGACAACAGGAGTGAGTTTGAACTACAAAACATGAAATTATACATGTTCTAACTATATAAATGCAACCAAAGAACCAAAAGATCTTTAACAGAAGAGAAGGTGATAACACTGCTTGTGTTAAAATCAGGAGATAAGAACATGGTTTGTACACCTTTAACAAAAATTGTAGCTAGTCTGCAACACAACTTCAGATCAGCTAATTTCATCAGGGCACTGACCAATTATGTTTTAAAAGGCACTTTGTTGAGTTAATTTGTTTAATGTGTTAACAAAAATGGATAACCTACTGTACCAATAGATAGCGTATGGCCCTGATACAGTTTACGTCTTTAGAATGGGTTATTCTTTAAATAAGACAACCAGAGAATTTTAAAACACAGGCAACCGTCCCTCTTTGGGAAGCTTTCAAACCTCAAGAGTTTTCATCCGCTCTGTGATGGACAACCCGTCCACTTCAAGGAGGTATTCATCCACTGCAGCAGAAAAAGCCTCTCTCACTTCATTGCGTCTGGCAATCAGCTGTTCCAGTTCACCCTTCTGATAAAAAAAAAAAAAAACACAACACAACAAGACAGTATCGAAATTGTTCATTTTGTTACAGAAACACTTTCACAGTTCCAGTGCACTGTGTAGCTGATAGAGGAGTTCTGTTTTTCACCTTGTATGCAGCTGAAGGGTTCTGACTCTTCATTTCCCTCACGGCACAAGCCACTTATTTTCACACCTCAAGAATTCAAACCAACTAGCATCGCTCGTGATTTTGGCCCATGGTAGCTCCCAGTGAACTGAATGTGTTATTCACACACAACATGACACTGATCTTCCAGCAGGATTTCTGTTGCGAACCAACACTCATGAGGAGCTGTACTGTACATGTGCTTACAGATATTTAATATTATAAGGCGAAACCCAGAGGGAAGAGAATTCAGGTAAAAAAATGGTTTCAGGTTGTTTAAATCGAGGATGCCGATACAATGCAGCATGCATCGACTAACAATGTACAGTTTAGCACCTGGTTGAAACTAAAACTGGGATTATAACACCTACTGTAATCGACACTTCCAGCGTACCTCATTCTTGCAAGACTGCAGCATCTCTTGAGCCTGGCTGTATTTGGTCCAAGCCGTGGTAAGTTTCTCCATGGTCTCCGGCGGCGATATGCAATCCTGAGTAACCACTCCTATCGCTTCTAAAAGATCATCCCCCAAACTGCACATGGAGCTGCTCTGTCTGTGAAGGCGAAATACTTGTGCTGTTGCTGGTAAATTGGCAACTTTTCACAAAATGTATACTAATTACACAGTGTTGCTTATGGGTAGAAGATTGGAGAGATCTTACTCATTTGTTTCCAACAATTCATACCAATTCAAAAAAATGACGTTTTGGTTTAATATTGTCAAATGTAATGTAAAAAGATTACAGAACACGTAGCTAAAATCACTCCTACCTTAGAGTGCGTAGCACCTCTACCTTTTCTGCCAAACCCTTCAGTTTAGACCCCACTGGTGTTTCGGTGCATTTCCTAACTTCCAGTCGTTGCTGAGACTCTTCCTTAACTTTCTGTAATTACATGATGATCATGCATTGAGTGGACAGCACAACTAACTATAACAAGGTTCACAAACGGTCTAACGACCGCAGATATACAACGAGCTACCTGTGATTCTAAAAAGCATTTTAGATAAAGACTTTTAAAATAACATTTAAATGTTACTTAGAAAAAAAACATATTGACTGTTCGGTGTACATATTCAATAAAAATGGACATGTGCCCATAAAGTAGCACTTGAGAGACTCTAACAGTAACTGTAAATATAGTAATGTTAAAGAGTATGATCGTTACAAGTACATTATGTTAATTATGTGTGTGTGTATTTTTCTATGCCATTAATATTGACACTACATTATTAAGACACTACATTATTTATTAAGATTGGATGTTTAAGTTGTAAATACACGCCACAGGTGCTGGCTTAAAAATAACTTTTAGTTAAAGCTGTATTAAACAGAACACACCATGTGCAATAAGGAAAATGACTTCCAAAAACTGTTATTTTGTTATTGTACAACACACTATCAAACATATAATACTAAAATACCCATAAACCAGCAAGTCACATGACCACACTAAGGCTACCATTACATTTTGGCCATGGATTTCCAATAGTAACTGGCAACAACCTTCACACTCAGTTTACTAACTTTTGCAAGTTATTACCATAAATATCAACCTCAAATCGAGACTCCAGCCTCTCAAGGTAAACCTACTATTTTCAGACCATTTTTACAAAGCATTAACATAAGCATTTTTACAAAGCATTAACATAAGCATATCTGTGTCTGTCTTACAGCTGATTCTCTGATTTCCCTCTATAAAAATGCTTGTCACATTAGTGCAATGCTCGCTCAGGCACTAGCAAATCTACTGGTACAGGGTGGGCAAAGCAGGCGTCTGGCGATTCTGTCTCTATAGAGTTCTGCTTAGTGTTGCTCATGAACTTTACAGTTTAACTCATTGTACACTGAGTGTACAAAACATTAGGGACACCTGCTCTTTCCATGAAATAAACTGACAAGGAGAATCCAGGTGAAAGCTATGATCCCTTATTGATGTAACCTGTTAAATCCACTTCAATCAATGTAGATGAAGGGGAGACAGGTTAAAGAAGGGTTTTTAAGCCTTGACACAATTAAGACATGGATGTGTGTCATTCAGAAGGTAAATGGGCAAGACAAAAGATTTAAGTGCCTTTGAACAGGGTATGGTAGTAGGTGCCAAGCACACCAGTTTGAGTGTGTCAAGAACTGCAACGCTGCTGGGTTTTTCACGCTCAGCAGTTTCCCGTGTGTATCAAGGATGGTCCACCACCCAAAGGACATCCAGCCAACAGCAGGCCTGTGGTCAAAAACGGCTCATTGATGAAAGAGACCAAAGGAGGCTGACACAAATTGTCTACAGTTAGTCAAACTAACTAACTACAGTTAGTCAACTGACAGTCCAGTAAAACATAGGTGCCGAAAGACCCATAAAAGAATGCACAACTCGTCGTACCTTGACAAGAATGGGGTATGGCAGCCAAAACACAAGAAACTGCGGTTGCAGTGGGCTAAGGAATGAAAACTCTGGACACTGGAGGATTGGAAAAACATTGCCTGGTCTGATGAATCCCGGTTCCTGCTGTTTCACGCTGATGGGAGGACTAGGGTATGGAGAAAACCACGAGTACATGCATCCATCATGCCACGTGTCAACACTGCAGGATGGTGGTGGTGTGGGGTGTGTTTTCATGACACACACTGGGCCCCTTGATAAAAGTGGAGCAACGTTTGAATGCCACAAGATATCTGAACATCATTGCCAATCAAGTGCATCCCTTCATGGCAGCAGCGTATCCATCTGCTAATGGATTTTTTCAGCAGAATAATGCCCCATGCCACAAGGATTGTGCAGGAATGGTTCCACGAACATGACAGTGAATTCAGCTTACTGCAGTGGCCTGCCCAGTCACCAGATCTCAATCCAACTGAGCATCTGTGGGACAAGATGGAACGAGCTGTTCGGAGTGGAGATCCACTACCAGCCAACTTGACACAACTGTGAGAAGCATTGGAGTCAACATGAGCCAGCATCCCTGTAGAACTTTTTAGACACCTTGTAGAGTCCACGCCCCAACGAATTCAGGCTGTTCTGAGGGCAAAAGGGGGTGCAACTCAATATTAGGAAGGTGTTCCTAATGTTTTGTACACTCAGTGTATAATTGAATACTAAAATCAGTGAAGCACAATCTTCCTGTATTATTTAGAAGTATAAATACTCCATTAAACAAATTAAAAAAAAATAAAATCACAATACTCACACATGGTTTTTGTTTTAATTTCCCTTTTAAAAAACAACCATTTCAGAAATCAAGCGTTTTGAAACTGGTGAAAATGCAATCAACACATTAGCTGAAAATACAGTGGTTCTCAAAAGTATTCACCCCCCTTGGACTTTTCAACATTTGATTGTGTTACAACATGGAATCAAAATGGATTTAATTAGGAGTTTTTGCCACTGATCAACACAAAAAAAGTCCATAATGTCAAAGTGAAAAAAATCTACAAATTGTTCTAATTTAATTACAAATATAAAACAGAAAATAATTGATTGGATAAGTATTCATCCCCTTTGCTATGACACACCTAAATAAGCTCTGGTGCAACCAATTGTCTTTAAAAGTCACATAATTAGTTGAATGGAGTCCACCTGTGTGCAATTAAGGTGTTTCACATGATTTCAGGTTAAATACACCTGTCCCTGGGAGGTCCCACAGTTGGTTAGTACATTTGCTAACAAAAACTACTTCATGAAGACGAAGGAACATTCAAAGCAAATTCGGAATAAGGTTCTTCAAAAGCACCAATCAGGGTTGGATATAAGAACATTTCCAAGGCATTGAATATCCCCCGGAACACAGTAAAGTCCATTATTAAGAAATGGAGAGAATGTGGCATAACTGTGAATCTGTCTAGAACAGGCTGTCCTCAAAAACTGAGCATCCGGGCAAGAAGGGCACTAGTCAGGGAGGCCACCAAGAGGCCTATGGCAACTCTAAAGGAGTTACAGTCTTCCACAGCTGAGCTGGGAGACACTGTGCATACAGCAACAATAGCCCGGGTGCTTCAGAAAACTGGCCTTTATTGGAGAGGGGCTAAAAGAAAGCCATTGATGAAAAAAACTCAGAAGGTACGTGGGAGACTCTGAGACCAAGTAGAAGATTCTATGGTTTGATGAGCCCAAAATAGAGCTTTCTGGCCTCAACGCGAAGCGCTATGTTTGGTGCAAGTTTAACACTGCAAATCACCCTGAGAACACCATCCCTACCGTGAAGCACGGTGGTGGCAGCATCATGCTATGGGGATGCTTCTCTGCATCAGGGTCTGGAAAGCTCATGAAGATAGAGGGCAAAATGGATGCAGCAAAGTACAGAGAAATCCTGGAGGAAAACCTGCTGAAGTCAGCAAGAGACCTGGGACTTAGGAGAAGATTCATCCTCAAGACAATGCCTCCAATCATTATAGCCAAAGCCACATTGGAGTGGCTTAAAAACAAAAAGGTCAATGTGCTGGAGTGGCCAAGTCAAAGCCCGGACCACAATCCAATTGAGAATATGTGGAAAGAGTTGAAAATTGCTGTTCACCAAAGGTGCCCATCCAACTTGACGGAGCTTGAGCAACTTTGCAAAGAAAAACAGGCAAAAATTCCAGTGTCACGCAATGTACGAGTCAATACCATCATAATGCCAGTCGTAAACACGTAGAGACTAAGAAAGCAAATAAGACGGCAACAATGGCAAAGCACTGCATTCTTCTATGCTGAAAAACTAAGACCTAAGATACTGCGCTCAAGGCGGAGCTTTCCTGAAGTAAGTAAGCTAGATTAATTGTGTATTTCATTATTGTTTAGTTTATTTCTTTCCACGCTATCTGCCTTTAATGAAGATATAATTAGCAATTTTAAACCATGGCCGTTTCTTAATTCAATTATGTTTTTTGATGACGAAGAAATGAGCTCAACTATTTTTCTAGCTATACAATCCTTAAAGGAAACTGATCACTTTACTGTATAAAGGATGTAGTCACTACACTGCACACTGTTGGTTTCATAAAGACATTATGTCTGGAGACACAACTCTTTAAATATTGCTAATAACACTGCAGAATTAGGAAAGAAACAAACAAGAGGATTAATTATGCGTTTACATTAAAGGGGGCTCTACTTAAATTACAATCAGGTTATACATAGCAATGAACCTGTTTTAGAGCAATGAGTTGGTCAACACCTCTATCAGTGTTTTACATTTTATCCTGGTTATTATTATAATGCCAGTAAAACGCTAAACTTAGTGGAGTACGTACATAGGGTTACTCTAACATGACATTGCTGGACTGTTACTAAACTTTTTCATATTTTTTATTGTTATTGTAAAATGCCAGCAATAAGCTAATCAGGTCTTTTCAAAGCACCTTTATTGGCAGACTGAACTACTGTGTTAGTCGAAGACTGTAAATATGACTCTCACAGCTGTGCTGGACATTTGGTTTTCTGAACGGTTGTAATATAATTCTTGGGTTTTCCTGCTTAATTTAATGCCAGCAATGAGCCAAGTGATGTCTATAAAGAGTATGACAGGTTTGAAGTGTCTTCAGGTGCTTTACTTACTATTACAAGTCTGACTGAAAAAAAAAATAATAATGAATTGTGGCAAGATTTATTAAATGTACTTCTTTTAACTACCATTGCCAGATTTAATTATTAATACATTGATAAAAAGTGAGAACAAATGGAATTGGCCATTTTTGAAACATGGAATTTGGTATTCAAGAATGGAACAATCAGTAGCCCTAAAGATGGTTACAATTGAAGGCAGTGCAGACGCCAGTGTTTTATGCAGTAGTATAAAGCAATTTTATGCAGGCCACCAGTTAAGCATGCAGTCTATATCTATGATAACAACCGACAGGGGTGCATAGATCAGAGGATGACTCAAAATCAGAGGCAGAGCCACAGTAAATGTCTTGCTTAAATTTAAAGTGAATTGTAAAATTGGGATAGTTGTGTTGTATAATGCAACAGAAATATATTTAAAGGCTTAATGCGTGGCCGAAGGTTTTTCACTGATACTTTACCATTTCTCAGTCAAAACGGCAAGTTTCTCAGTATCTAAAAAGCTCACAAGCTGAATAAACAGCGTCAACAGCTGAATTACAAAAACTAAGGTGCTTACATTCTAGACACCACAAAAGTGACAAACAGACTTGCCTGAAGTTCAAGCTTTAGTTCATTCAGCTGAGATTCTAGCAGCACTGAGTTCTGCACAGCAGTGCATGTCTCAGCATCAAGCTTCTCAATCTCTCCTGGTATTTTAGCTATTTTCTTTCTCAATAAATTCTCTGTCTGCAATTGGTAGGTTGTGCTTCTTTCCCTATACACATAAGCAGATAGAAAAACAATGCATTTCATCATTTACTTTACAAATGTACACAAAGCAACAACCTGAATGCACATGTTGCAACATTTTATACTTAGACAATGGTGAATTCTGGACTTTTCTGCAAAAAAATAAGTGGAGCTATATACAAATACCGTACAACCACACCCCTCTCACTGCCCAATAAAACTGTATTTTAAAAAGGAAAGAGAAACTAAATGTACTGCCTTACCTTACATCTGGAGGTATTTGGTCAGGAAAGACTGGGCGTAACTTTGGTCTGATTCCCTGTTGCAGAACTTTATCACCTCTGCTTCCTCCGTCCAGAGTTCTACGTGCCCACAAGATAGAAGGACTCCGAAGAATTCTACTGAGACGCCTCACTTCATCACTGTGGGCTGGGTCACCCTTTATAGCAAACCCCATTCTGGCGATTTCATCTCCAATGTCCATGTCACCTTGCAGAACCTGAACCAACGTGGTGCTGTCCTTGCTTGTGCCCCTTATCAGGATTTTGATCTGTTTTTCATAAACTACATTATGTAGATATGCTTTTCCCTGAAAAGTCACATCAAAATACAAGTTTTCTGGTTAGCAAACAATAAAATGCTTTCAACAATGTTGCATTTCTTCTGAACAATGTTGGCACCAGCAGTCACACTGATAAATGCCAAAACAACCACCATTCCAGTCAAATCTATTTTATTACCACAAGTCACAGTTAAAAGAAAACAGAATAAATGTATTTTATAGATGTCAACAGCCGATAAATTGTAATATTTTATATAAATTAATGCCTAGAGCCTAGTTTCTTTATTACAGTTTTTTTTTTTTTTTTTTTTTTTTTTTTTAAGATACAGGCAAATACTTAAAACCTGTAAATAAATACTGATATTCATTTTACCTGCTCAGTATTTGCTTTCTCTCCGTCAGCAGGTATATGAATAGCCCAGAGCTTGTACCTCCTTGCAAGACCTGGAAACTGAAACTTCTCAGGCAGTTCAACAAGAGCTGATCTATTAACAATCTCAGAATTCCCATAGTCAACATATGTCACACGGAACTAGTAAAACAAGAAAGTATTAAGAAATGATCAAGGTTAAGGATTAAAGAGAAAACATTTATCAAACAGCACATTACATATATACTACTAAATTGTACAGACTGCCTGGAGTGTTGAATGGCTACATGATTTCTTTTGTAAGCAATGCAACGGCAAGGTAACATTCTGGATCTGCTGCCTGCCACTGTAAACAAGGTGTTACAGCTCTGTTTTAATGGACATTGTAAGCCTAAAAGGTGTAGTCCCTAAATTAATTTTTAAATCCTTGTTTGTAGTGTTTCACATCCATCTATCATTGTTCAGTTGAGCTGGACTATTCTACAGTAGTAAAAAAATAAAAAGCAGATAAGAAAACACATTTTATACATAAGACTGTTGTAATGGACAACAATGCAGAATTCTGTCTGTGGGGATTGTTTTCACTGTACTAAACTAAAACTATTGTAAAAGTATTTAGCATCCAATATGTATTGGTTTACCCTAACAATTAACCCATGCATCCAACACATGCATGAACATGCATGAAATACCTCTTCATCTTCATGCCACTGTACACTGCACCTATACCAACACTTGTCTTCAGAGAACAATCCACCATATATCTGTAAAAAAAGATGAAAAGGACCTATAATTCACAGTACAGACTGACACAGCTTTATACTGTAAATGTTTTTATGTGTTCAAAAAAAGGAAACATTATGAGCCGATCAGACTTATCCTATAGCAATGTTCCACTATATTAAACTTAACTGACTCCTATCTTATTTACTTATGTCACATGTCTATTTACTAATGGCAAGATTTGTGTTTACCGCAACGCATCTCTTACTTTTTGAGAACTGGGAGTTCCATAAACTCCTTTGGCCTGTGGACAAGTCTTTGCGAGGGAACTTGTCAAATCAAGGATTAATTCATCCCGATCCTCGTATATATTCTGAAAAGAAAAAGAAATGCAGCAAAAAAAGAACTCAACTTTACCAAGACAATAATTTTACATTAGAAATGCCCATACAGAGGGTTTTATTTATTTATTTAAATTAGTGCAAGATATTGCATTCACTGAGGTAAACATCTTACACCAGTCATACCAGATTCCAGTGTTCTCTCTTAAATCACCCGCTCCCTGATTTGTGACTACACTTTGAATTTTACTGACTGAAAATGTAATCATGGTAAATCAACTTTGTAGGCTATATGCATACCCAAGTTCTTGTACTAATCGAAGTTAGACTAAACAGCTCCCCCATGTGTGCAAGTCAACAAACTGCAACGACTCCAAAAACTAAAACAGTTAAATTAAAAATAAATAAATAAATAAATCATGTTTCACTTGGAAATAAAACCAAAAGCATCCCCAGTAGTACAACATGAAGGATATATCATATCAATCAATCAGTTTGTAAACATTAAGTGATATGGAAATACCAAATGTCAAAGCATCTCTATGCAGTTCAAAAGTCACATGACCTTAATATGGCAACCACATTAGGTTAGGGGTTGTTGTCATGGTCATCAACACATTTAGCTTACAGGGGTTCTGTAAACCTGCAAATATAAAGTCACTACCTCTACTGGCTTCTGAGACAAGAGGCTCTGACACAAGAGGCTCCGACCCTGTTAGGATGGCAGCTTTTGCAAACAGGATGAAGAAATGGGTTCATTTTTCTTTACTGGTTACTGAGTATGAAGGAAATATGTTGAAGCGTTAGGTCTCGATCACCCAGAAAAAAAGTCACATGACTGCCAATACGGTGGCTATCTTAGATCACACATCAAAATTACACTGTGCCAAGGATCCCATTAAAAGTATGTAATGATTAGCTTAAATAGATGATATCTCATCAGTAGTAAGTGCAGCAACTCATAGAAGGCATGCCTAATTAGAAGACAGCGTGAAACACTAAAACGTGAGACAGCAGTAACGTGTCTTCATGTTTGCTATTACCTGAGCCCAGAAGGTAACAGCATCCTCTGTATGAGTACCAACAATCAGCTGAACTAAAAGAAAGAAAAGCAATAAACCACACACAGTATTACTTTGTTTGAAACTGTATTTCAGATACCAGCTGAATAAAGGATGTAAATTCTTACCTTTACCAGGAACAGCTTCAACCATAACTGCAGATTCTCTGAAATAAAAACAATCAATTGATTCATTAATAAATTATACACTATACCCAATGCAGGCACATTCAGAGGGTCCACATAAATCACACAGTACCTGAAAGAGATCATTTATAACAGCTGAAGGTTAAAATCCCGATGCAATCTGAAAACATCTATAGGAGGCTAGAGATGTGATGATTGGTACAAAATTAAGGCAGTTATCATGTGTTATCATGTGCACCATTTAGCGTGACAGCCAGAAAGAAGGACAAAAAGCCACGATAAATCCATAAGGGTCCCTATTCTTTGAATAAGGACCCTAAACATGAAATTATAGTATCTCAAATGTATGGGAAAATATAACTTATAACGCAACTACCACTATCACACAAAATCATTAAACTTATGCCTTGCAGTCGGGCATCTGTGAATGACCTGCAAATGTTTCCACTGAGACAGCTTATCTACCTCCATATCACAGGCTTCCAGCAAACAGCCTTCTCCACAATTGCATGCTGTCTGGGTGCACTACAGTAAACTAGTACCTGGGCTAATCAGTAAAAAGGACTTTCTGCCACTGAAACCCAAGGACAAGTCTTACTCTTCTAGAGCCCCTTTCACACTGGCGCTCCCACCCGGGTCACAATCCTGTGTAGCGTGAAACCACGTACACGGGTCGCACCCGGGTCCCAGCAACACATCTCTGAATGTGGTTCAACACGCTTGAACTCGGGTCGAACGAGACAATGCACGACAGAAAGTAACAAACAGCCAAGCCTGCGTGAAGGTTTCACTTCTGCATGTAACCCGATTGCTGCAGGGATGGTATGGAGCGATTAAGAAACATTTGCTCTAATAAACATTTGGGAAGACGATTCTATCCAGAGAAGCTTGGATGGCAGCGTCCGTAAGCACGTCTTCCAAACAATTTGCGAGAGGTTGGCTTAAGCTGTATTTCACAATCCAGAGACAGATTAAAAACAGGTGAAAGCATGGTCCTGTGAATGTTACTGCTTCCCGGGCATCATGTACTTGCTTCAGTCACCCTAGATCGACCCTGCTCCTCAGTGTGAAAACTCTTAGTCGACCACATGACCAAGGGTTGCGACCCAGGTAGACCATGCCAATGTTTTGATATCAGCAATTCTCAATTCCACATTTTTCATCAAATCTCACAAATAGAACTGATATCAAAAATAGAAGGCCTACCTTTTATTTTGATATCAGAAATACATACCAAGTAGATATATAAGCTTCACTGTGAGTGTAATTTCACTTGCAAAAAAGCATGGTTCATTCACCACTATATAAACTAGCATGCATGCACATCCTTGTAATTAAGGTAATATTGTAGAATACACACTTATTAACTAAGATGTATGTATGTATGTATGTATGTATGTATGTATATTGCCATAAAGTAAGTCAATAGTTTACAGCTAAATACAGTCCAACGGCAACTGCTTAATCAGACAGTGTCAGTACTCGTCTAATGAACTCGTTCAATTGCAAGGCCTTAACGGTGCACTCAGTGAAAAATCACCACATTGTGGTGGTTTCTTTCCAAACCTAAGTGTTGTTTTTTTTTAGTTTATTTATTTATTTATTTATTTATTTTTAATTTCCTAATAAACTAAAATGGTTGCCATCTACAGTTTTTGTTCATTACGGGATGTTCATGGGAATGGTTGTAGTTATATATGGTTAATATGATTTTTGCCACCATGTCACAACAGAAAAATGTACCTGCAAACATCTTTCGATAATCATTTAATATACTGTGTAAAAACGTGCTACAACTCCATTTACCTTTAAATTCCATTCACAGGTATCCCATAATCAAGCGCGTTTACACACGGCTTTGAAAATAATTCCCAAACGTTATAAAATAAGCAACGTACATGTGCAATTGAGTATCTGGCCTACCTCAACTCCAATTATTGTATTCTCAAAGACGAACTTTTACTTTTTTCCTTTCTTTCAAAATCGCTTCCTCTTTAACACATGACTTCGTTCTCTTCTCAGGGTTTCCTGTCAGGAATCAACACGTGTTTCGAACAGCATGGTGATAGGTATTTTCTGGTCACCTGGTACATAGGAATATTGTAGCCCTTGGAGTGAATTAATTAACTAATCGCTTATTTTTTATTATTAAAATGTAATAAATAGTAGCTTGGCTAAAGGAAAGTGTTCATGTTTCGGGATATCGAAAGTGCAGCGACTAGCCTGACGTTAATGTAACGTTGTTGAATGAAACATGTTCCTTTCTCTTGCCAAAAGCTGCAGTGCTGCAATGGTGTGTTTTAAAAAAAAACGGAATCCTATTGCGGTAATTTGCATTTGTTGAAATTCAAAAGTAAAGATAACAGCTGTTGTCTGCCTTGTTACAAAAAGCAAAAGAGAAAGCCACGTTTTACTATTAACTCTGTTCAAGTGTTTAAGATGTGTTCTGGGAACTTACAAGTAAAACTTAACAGTAAAAGTGGTTGTTATACGATATTTCACGTCACAGTAATTAATAAGGGTGCGTTTCCGCGCTATGAGCAGGTCGTCCGCTGATTTGGTTGTGTTTTCGCGGTGCGGTCACGACCAAGCGGTCATAGGTCCATGAACCAGTGTACCGAGTTTGTGGAACAGTTCATGATTGGAGCCAGAGGTATTGAGGGATAGAGGTTTCCTGTCAAGATGGAGACGAAAGTTTTACAACTTGTTTCTGTGACCTTTTGACAATTGTTGTGTAGATTATTTTTGTTTTTCTGTAAATAATAAACATCATGGCACGATTGTATAAATGTCTTTAATATTTTAATGTAAGATGGTTTGTGTGTAGATTATAAAGTCATGCAAAATGCAAAAGTATAGAGGGCTTATGTGTCTATACCGGCTACACCTATATATATATATATATATATATATATATATATATATATATATATATATATATATATATATATACACGCAACATGTAAAGTGTTGGTCCCATGTTTCATGAGCTGAAAGATCCCACAAATTTTCCATACGCCCAAAAAGCTTATTTCTCTCACATTTTGTGCACACAGGTGTGGCATATGAAGAAGCTGATTAAACAGCATATATACACACCTAATATTGATCCCTGTGGTACTCCACTGGTTACCTCGCTTGAGGTTTCTCCTGTAATCAGTACTTTCTGTTTTCTACATGTTAACCACTACCTAATCCATGTACATGCATTTCCTTGAATCCCTATTGTGTTAAGTTTAAGAATTTATCTTTTATGCAGGTCATATGCTTGTCAATGTTGCATCCTCAGCTGTTAGTTAGACACGATCTCCTTTTCTTAAAACCATGCTGTCTCCCAGGATACTGTTACCATATAGGTAATTTTCCATTTTGGATCTTATTATAGTTTTAATAAGTTTACATATAATAAAAGTCAGGTTTATTGGTCTGTAGTTACCTGGTTTGGTTTTGTTTCCCTTTTTGTGGATCGGTATTACATTTGCAATTCTCCAGTCACAGGTTTTTGGTCAAAGGTTCTGTTGCGGTCAAAACGAAAACGCACAAAAAGTAAATAGAAAAATAATAGACAAGGCCTGCGTCAGTACCCGGTCAATCCAAGCAAACGCACATGGCCCCGATGCCAGAGGGGGGCCCACACACATACAGAAATTGGAAATATGAGTACATGTACTATTTCTGAGCCAGCAATCCTACTCAAGCAGCCTTTAGGACTAGAAATGTTTTGTTTTCACTCAACTTAACTAAACTGTATGCGTGCAGTGCAGTGAAACTTTTCAGATCTCCCACCTTCTTTTTACTCTTTTTCCTGATTGCCTCCTCTTCCCTTAGTCCCACCTCTTCTCATGCCCTATTGGCTTCCATCGAAGCTGAAAGCTACTGGCTGATCTCGACATTTATTATACACATTTACTTTCCAATAATCAAGACTTTCATCACAACGTAGACTGGAGGTCTATTGCCCAGGCCCACAAAAACCTGGCACCGCCCATGATAATAGCAGTGCCATTTTAACTAATTAAGAAGTTACTGAGTCGAAGACGGGAACGAAAAGCTAAACTCATGCCACCGATAGTTTTTATTCTCTTTTTGAGTTGGTACAACTCTAAAAGGATACTTACTATTTCTTAGACATATATGTTACTAAAAATCATCCAGGTAGTCATCACTCTTCCAGTAACCACTGCATGCAATGAGCGTCTGTTTTCTGTTTTAAGTTAAAACCTATTTACGAACTTCCATGACCAATCCTCATCTGAGTGATCTGCTTGCAATGGCAACTGAAAAATCAATGGTAAAATTGGGGATTCCTGCCTTGCACCGCCCAAAGATGTCTGCCTTGCCTCACCCAAGGATGCCTGCCTTGCACCGCCCAAGGATGCCTGCCTTGCACCACCCAAAGATGCCTGCCTTGCACCTCCCAAGGATGCCATGCCGAACCACCAGGCACAGGAGGTCACCTGGTCTCCTGCTCCGCTCCCCCTGGTAGCCCAGATGTCGCTCCACGGTTGCCTCGGCTCGCTCCTCTGCCTGGGGCTGCAGCCGACAGTTCGCCTGCCTGCACTCCCAACGGCCCATCCACTACGACTAGTTCACCTATCACCAGGTCTCAATTCGGCCAAGAGGGCACCGGACTGTGGACTAACCCTCCCTCAAGGATGGGAGGATAAGGACAGTAGGGGACTTGAGGGAGGGTGGATGGCTTTTAATGGAGGGGTGAGGTGGCCATGGGGGCAATGTGTGCTGCACACAAAGAGAGGGGATATGTAGCAGGGCAGGAGGAGAGAGCCCTGCACATTATTACCAAGGGGGCAGGGAAAAGCCCTGCTATAAAATGTTTTCATATGTGGAGGACGAGCGAGGTGCCGTCCGCCACGTTGTTGTTTTAGTATTTATTTAAGAACAGGGTACTCCCCGCCCCTGTGCATATTTTGTATTTACTTTTTGTTTTATGATTTATTGTATTTATATATGGCAAAGAAGCGGCGTGTTTTTATTTATTTTAATGTGTTCTGGCAAAGGCGAGGTTGGCAGCTCGTCCTTTACCAGTAATTAATAAACTTGTGCAGATTGTGGCCACGGTAATTGCTGACCCTCCAAAAATTGTACACCTCTTCTTACAAGGTGCAAACCATTGTGGAAGCGAGTCATTAAGAGCTGTATAAATACACACACCTGCAGAGACATGTCACTAGCTTCAGGATGGCTGCTGTGGTACACTTCCTGATGCGGTGATACTTGGCTCTTGATGAGGAGAGGCAGGAACACGTTCAGAGGAGAAGGGCAAGACGAAGAAGACCCTGTAAGCAGATGCAGTGCTAAAGCATCATCGTCTCACTAAGTAGGTCATCCTAGACCTAATAGCTGAATAGACCCCAGCATCAGTCTAGGGACTGCTATCCCTGCACATATGAAAGTGCTGTGATCTCTTCAATACATAGCCTTTGGTTCCTTTCAGATCACAGTTGGAATGTCTAGAGGAGGGATCTCCAACCCTGGTCCTGGAGAGCTACTGTGGCTGCTGGTTTTCGTTTCAACCAATCTATCAGTTACTTAATTGAACCAATTATTGGCTTAATTAGTCAAGATTAATAGGTGTTCCAGATCCTTAGCCACTGATGATGTAAAGATACCTATAAAACCTGCTGGATAGGGGCTCTCCAGGACCAGGGTAGAGGGATAGCCCAATCCACCTTTTCCAGAGTGCTAGGTACATTTCTGGATGTCATGCTGAAAAGTGCAAGCCAATACATATAATTTCCTAAGGACACTAGCTAGGCTTTTGACCTCTGTAAGGACTCAGCTCTTCCTCAGAAAGCTTTTCTTTTCTGGGCGCCAAAAGGACTTTGCTGCCCTTCCTCTCATATATTTTTTTGTATTTTCGTGCTCCACAAATGTCATACAGCACTTACAGCTCTCTGTACTCCTAACTCTGTCACCTCTGGGCTGCAAGTGCGGGATGCACTCATTGAGACCCTAATTATTACATTTGCTGATCATTATTTGTGTGTGTAAAGTAATTTGCATTGCTCTTAAGCTTACATAGGGTGTAGTGTAAAATAATTGCCTGTCTGCAATGCAACTAGAATTTTGCATCTGCAATTATTTGCATTGCACCTATACTTACAACTACCCCATTATGTTTTAGGTTTTAACTTTTGCTATAGCCTGTTATTATAAATATTATCCACCCAATATTGTAAATGACATTCTTTACTATATATTGTTGGTTATTAATAGCAAATCCTTAAGGTGTTACTGATTCCAATGGTGTTACTGATACTGATGAAGTGAGCTATTTCCTTAACCTTTTGTCTTTCACCTGGAAACCCTGGGTTCAAATCAGGTCACAAGTTTGCTGGTTTGGTGGTCTAAGGTAGATCTTAGCCCACATCGCAAACTACCACACAATTCAGACAAGCACAGGACTGGAAGGAAGAGAGTATTTATGTCCAGTGGTATCTGTCTGCACAAAGTCTACCTGTAAAAGCCCAGTACCTCAGCTTTCATGAGCACTAACTTGAAATGTATCAAGCTGTTGAAATGCAGTGGTATTGTAAGCTATGAGATTTCTACTGAATAAAAACTACTCTGTTGAGAAGCAATCAAGAAAAGACTTTATTTTTCCACACAATTACACTTACAAGGGTTCCTCTCACAAGACATGACGACTCAGTTAGTATGACTGTCGGCACACTGGCACTTTATATCATTTCCATTTTATGTTGACATTAAATTGTCAGGATTCACTGTTCAGTTTATGACATTTGATAAATAATTGTGAGATACAGTACATACAGTAGATCTAATACTAAAGCAAAGGCCCTTTCATAATATTTCAGCAAGCCTTTAATTAATAATACAACCTTGTGTGTTTGTTTTGTTTTTGTAGAGTGACTCCTTCAATTTTGTTAAATTTGGCAAAGATCCACTTAACTCATGGACTTTTGACCTGATTATTTTTAAGCTTGGAAACATCTCCCCCAATGAATTACATCCCTTATGCTAAATTGAAATCCCAATCACATGGCCCATATTAAAAAGGTCAGATATTCCAATGGACAACCTTGTAGATCTTATTCACTGGAATCTTTCTCTGGCATTTATCAAGTTTAGCTGGATGCCTAGCAACTGTGTCAATAAGGCATAAATGCTGTGCTGTTAAACTTATAAAGCGACAGATCTTCCAATACTCCCAGAAAACAATAACAATGCATGTGTTGACAATTACAAACACTCACACAAACGCCACATTTCCTGATGCATTTTTGTGTTATCTGTTTTATTTAATCACGCTGAAATTCACAGAGAAAAAGTATGCAACTAAAATGAAACAGAAGCATGTGTAACAAAATCATTAAATTATTAAAACACGCTGTGTACTGACAGTCAATTTGACAAAAGGTTAATATACAAATGTAGAACATAAACTGCACACATTTATGAAACAACAGTTCTACAAAAATGAATGTCACAGATGAGTTTAATTTCATTTAAAAACTAAGAAAGCACACGTCTGCATTTCACATGACTTTCAGAATGTTGTATTACCAGATAACACAATTTGAAAGTGCAGTCATCCTGATTGAGTGTTTGCAACAGTTAAACATACTGTCTTAACAAAAAATAATAAGAATTAATCAACACTGCATTTTACATCTTGAAATATTATTAAACAATGATTTAAAAAGAATTGTGAAACATTCAGGGTCCCATTTTGAAGCACTGGGGACTGATGGCACAATCCCCCCTGATTTTTACACCATTGAAAGGTCTAGAACATGAATTATAAACCCAGTGAAGGTACTACTATTATAGTGTCACCTGTCTAGACATATTAATGTGTCTGGAAAATAAACAGACTTAACAGCAACAACAAAAACATCAACAACAACAAAAAATATCGTTATGTAATTCAATAAAATATAACCTCACGTAAACGTTGTTGGGCATATCTTGGCATGGTTCTGTGATGCTTGTCAATATTTAAATAATTGGTAAAGCATACTATCCTATTACACAACATTTCAATAGATTTATTTCTTTGTTTGTGTCGATGTCCTGGACGGTAATTTGCCTGTAGATGAAGGACCCTTTGGTTGCTTTGCCGTCTTCTCCATTTTCAACTGGAACAAACAATTCCGGTTAAGCTTGCAGCAGAAATATATACAAAACCAGAGCATCCAGGAATATATTGTCAATGTCCCTCTCTCAAAGAATTCAGGGACTTTGGTACAATCCAAAAAAGCAACCATGTAGTCTAGAGTGTAGTCTAACCCTAAATATACAGAAGTATTCACACCCTCATTTCATTTCAATTTTATTCCTAGGATCGAAACATCAAGGATCTTTGTACATTGTCCAAACTATCTACACTTTATAATCCAACTGAGCGAACATTATCTGAAACCACAGGGTGTAAATATTTCTGGTCACCACTGTATAAAATACCAACATCTGCCACAAAACCAACCAATTAATGTTGATACTACTAGAGATTTCTTCTGAGCTCTCTAATTTCATGATCTAAAAAAGTTATACATTTAAGATAAATAAAAAGTTCTCTAATGTTATAATATAAAATGTTGCTATATGTTTATTTTCTTTAATGGAAGGTGGTATTAGGATAGGGTTAATAACAAATCTCTGTGATCTTACACTATGAAGGCTGTCTGGACTGTATTGAAGTGTTTAGCCAGCAGCTGCAGACACATACATGTGTAATCATTTATAAATAACCTTGTGGAAACTTTTAAGTCACATTTCTGTTTTGAATTTTTAATAAACACACACACACACCTCAAAGAGTTTGCAAAACGTCACCTAGAAGATACTGCAGTTATGTGGCAGAAAATATTGTGGTCTGATGAGACTAAAGTGGAACTTTTTGGCCTGAATGCTAAGCAGTATGTGTGGCGCATATCAAACACTGCACACCAGCCAGATAACACCATCCCCACCGTAAAGTATGGTTGTGGTAGTATCATGTTATGGGGATGCTTTTCAGCAGCAGGGACTGGCAATATTGTCAGGATTGATGGGAGGATGAATGGCGCACAATACAAATCATGGATAAAAACCTGCGCCCCTCTGCGCACACTGCCAGAGCAACACTGGAGTGGCTTAAATTAAGAAAATTGATGTCCCTGAGTGACCTTAATTCCATCGAAAATCTGTGGCAACCTCAAAATTGCTGTCCATCACTGTTCCCCAACTAACCTGACACAGCTTGAGCAATTTTGCGAGGAATGGGCAAATATTTCTCCATCATGGTGTGAAAAGTTAATAGAGACTTATCAGAAAAGACTACTGGCTATAATAGCTGCTAGAGGTGGTTCAACTAAGTATTGACCCAGGGGTATGAATACTTAAAAAATTATGACATTTCATTTTTGTAATTTGTATTATTTTATTGTTTACTATTTTCTTTCTTTTTGGGGGGGACTCTGTGAAGAAGAATGTGTGACTCACAAATAAAAATTCCCAATCTAATGCATCACAATCCCAGGCTGTGAGACTCTTAAATGTGAAAAAAGGGATGGGGGCTGAATACTTTTTCAAGGCACTCTATATACACACACATCGCTGTGCAGTCTTAAATGTTGCATTTTTCTACTCTAATGCATTATGAGCGCATCAAAGCTTCCACTAGCATTGTCTACTATGATAACAACCTTGACTTGCATAAAGAAGGAAAAACATTGAATGTAATAGCTCGCATCACTCGATTCAAGATATGCTATCCAAAGCATAATCAACGAGTACAGAGAAACATCATCTGTAATTGACAAATCCAGGACTGGAAGAACCAAAAAGCTGTCTAACAAGGATGAGCAATACTTGAGGATAATATCCTTAAGGAATAGAAAGACAAGCGTTGAATTGACAACAGAACTGGCAGAAGGCACAGGTGTCGTCCATCAAATCAACAGTACGAAGGTCACTTGAAATCAGGACTTAAAGGATGTGTTGCAGTAAGAACACCTGTTAAGAAAGGGGAACAAGACCAAAAAGCTAAAATATGCACAAGAACACAGAAATTGGACAATGGAACAATGGTCAAAGGTGCTTTGGACTGTAGATGGATGGACAAAGACACCTGTGCCTAATAATATTTATTTATTTATTTATTTTTTGAAATGTGCAAATAATGCCTGAGAGTTCAAATCTCACGCATCGAGTGAATAGAACAAGCTGTGCAATGCAGTCATTGCTCTGTGCATTGACTGAATACATTGTCAGCACTTCTTGTTTTGGGTCCGACCGAGTCCGATTGATTACAATTTCCTGTTAAGCTACAATCTTTTTTTTTATTTTAATAAACTTCAGCTTTAAAGGTTAATGTGTGTTTTTTGAACAGTTGAAATTAAATTTCCATGAACTTATGCAGTACCCTTTTTTCAGGCAAACCGTTTACTTTGTATTTCACCATTTAACACCAGAACCACGTGGTTATACTCATATCTAAAACCACTGCCAGTACTCAGTGATTGTTACATTTTAATGAAAGACAAACTATCGGATACAACTCAAAGGTTTTATTCAAGCACATCACATCAAACATCTGCACAGCCAACTATTTAAATGAACAACTAAACATAAAAGGGGCTACTTACCACATATAAAGCACTACTTCAAAAAAACTACATTTCAAAAGAAACTAGTGTGCAAACAGGTGCAATACAATACTGTAAAAACGAAAGTCGTTTTTAATTTAGAATGAAAGTAACATGTTTTCTCTTGAGTGTGTGTCACTCGGTGCAGCACAGAATCCAGGTTGAGCTGCTGCAGCCTGCTGCTGCTTTGTAGTTTTCTGATCGAAATGTTTCTGCCGAAGAGCTGTAACTGCACTTCTTGATTCTTTAGCGTAACTCTGCGCTGTCCTTTACCTTTTGAATTTTAAACATGCCTAATTATAAACATAGGATGACATTACAGTGGACTTACGCAGCACCTTTTTTTCAGGCAAACCGTTTATCAATCAGTCTTTATTTTAAATAGCATTGTAGGTGAGCAGGAGAGTTTTGAACATAATCCTGGGGGTGACGTGATCACATTTTTTACATCTGGTAAGGCGACATTCTGAACTATCTGCAGTCGGTTTATGGTGTGTGCCGGGAGCCCACCATAGAGTTGCAGTATTCGAGCTGAGAGGAGACAAATGCCTGAGTATAAGTATCTCCGCATCTGGCAGGGAAAGGTAGGGATGGACTTTGGAGATGTTTCGAAGATGGCAGAAGGTAGATTTGACCACGGAGGAGATGTGGGCATCAAAGGAGAGGTTGCTGTCAAGAAGTACACCAAGGCTTCATACTGTGGGGGAAGGCAGCACCAGACAGTTTTTGAGGTTCAGGGCAGCTATACTTAGATTCTTAAGTTGAGTTTTAGATCCTAATAGAAGGAGTTCAGATTTGTTAGTGTTCAGCTGAAGAAAGTTGCCAGATATCCAGGCCTCGATGTCTTGAATGCAGGCAGAGAGCCTGACCATGGCAGAAGGGCTTCCAGGGTCGAGTTTTAAGTAGAGCTGGGTGTCGTCAGCTTTGGAGTGAAACATGAGGCTGTGTTGGCGGATGAGGTGACCCAAGGGAAGCATGTAGATATTGAAGAGAAGGGGCCCAAGAACAGATCCTTGGGGGGCACCACAAGTGACTGGGTTTATAACGCCAATGCGTCTAGCATAAAAAACAGATTGCATGCGTTTACTTTGTATTTCACCATTTAATAAATGTTAACTGCATTTCTTTAGCGTAACTGTGTGCTGTGCCTTTTGAATTTTAAACATTCCTAATTCTAAACATAATCTATCTAGCTAATGTTACAAAATATTACAGTAATATTACTTGTTATTTCACCCCTGTCTTGAGTCAACGCCCCTCCCCCACTTTTGCCTTAATGTCAACTCTACGCCCCCGGGGCGCTGACTCAGCAGAATCAAGTACATAGATAAGAGTTTATGCTCAAAAGAGCCAACTTCCCAATGTTTCAGTATGTTTAATATATCTTTGTCAAGGAAAAGTGTGATTGAAAACAAACAGTAAAGGTATTTATAGACTTTTGATGCCATGGCAACTACACACTTCTATTTAAATCTAATGTGTTTGTGATGTAATTTACTACATAGTTAATAATGTAACGATTTACATTTCCTTTCTATTTGAAATGGAAATTGAGTCTATTAATGTATTTTCACTTATTCTTCTGTATTGTACATTATCAAATTTTATTTCTTCTAAAACTACAAATTGTAGGTCTTTTATGTTATGTTCATTTCTTGTAAAGTGTTGAACTACTGGTTAATTAATTAATTTACTTTTTATTTCTTATGTTTGATAGATGATTCTGTATTATTTTATATAATGTTGTATTTGCATCCTACATGTTTTATTTTGTTATAATATACCAGAAACAAGGTTGCTAGTTAAATATTCATGGTAAATTGCATGCATTCACTGCTTATTTAAATATAGTATGGCCAAATGTGTGCCGGCCCCTGGGAACTCCCGGTGATCTCCAGGCTATAGGGCATATCCTGCACTCCGGGCAGAGTGCCTTTACCGGATGCGCCACTCAGGAGCGAAGTGAATAAAATGTTGAGAATGTTATCAGCGAATGTTCTGGGTTTTAGGGAGTTCATGCACCTGCAAGGCCACAACATCTAATACGGATGCAAACCAGAATTGTTTTGCCAGCTTAAGTGATAAAGATTTACAGCAAACAGAATGATGTAATCACAACACAGGGGACTACTGAGTGAAACAAAGAAGGGGTTATGAAAGATGTAAACATCAAGTGCTGTATAAAACGGGCTCATTTAGAGCTCTTTGTTGGAGCAGAAAGAATGAAGTAAAGGCTGCAGCCTGTCTCTCCAGTAAATATTGCCTTACTTGAGCAAATACTTTGGATCAATCCATAAAATAACACTTGCTTTTGTGAGGCAGCTACTAAGGTTTCAATTTTCCATAACCTTATTTTATAAAATTAAATAAAAGGTCAAAAAGGGCCATTAGTAAGCCTGATAAATAATTGTATTTATTGGTTATTATTATTATTATTATTATTATTATTATTATTATTATTATTATTATTATTAACTAAATTTGTTGGTCCAATTGGCCGAAAGTTATGATTGATGCCACGTGATATAATTAGTGGTGTTGTAAATCAAACCCTGACGTTGACATCATTATCCTGCAAATTCTGACTACCATTATCGATCACTGTCGCGTTAAAATGCTTAAAAAAAAAAAAATAGACAAAGAATTCCGTCACAGTAACAGTTTAGAGCTATAAGTACTCTTTTTATAGTGCGTGGTACAAAAAAACTCAGTCAAACAAAAACTGGTGTTTTAAGACAAGTTTGATAAATACATTGGCATTTAAATATAGCACTCTCCAATTTTCATATGCCTGTCGTCACTAGCCTTTGCCTTGCTTTGTGTAAAAACCGACCTATTTTCAGAGTAAATATAACGGTAAATTAAGAAAAAATAAATAAAAAATCAACCCCACTGTCCAAAGGAGAAAAAAAAGGTTTGAAAACTACATTAACATTATGGCCTATTCACATGGAAATAATTCGATCTCTCATATCTATCATTTGTTTTTAATTTGCTGTTGATTACAATTTATGAATCACGTGGCCCAGCTTTTGCTAGCGAAGACAGCAGCCCCGTCCAGTGTGCCCCGGTGCAGAGATGCGTTTCAATTTCATACTTTAATCAAAACTTTACGTGACTTTGCATAGAGGTATCCTACCCAGTAGGATCCGGTAGATCATTTTATTTTACGTCTCCATCCTTGAATATGTATAATTTATGTATAATCTCTTTCTTTCATACATTTATGTGGATGTATTATGAATTGGCTTAACTGCCCACATCGCAACCAAGATATGTAGAATATCTCTTTTTACATGTATAGGCCTAATCAATCTGCATACCATGTTGCAATCAAAAACGCGTCCCATACTGGTGTGTTTTGCCCACGTGGATTCGCTTATACTTACTGTAAACAGCACATTACTAAGACCCTACCTTCATTCTTCACCATGAAAACGGTTTATTGCCCTGTTTACACTAGCATTATTATACCGGTATCGTTGCAGCACCTTACCAAAACAGTACCGAAACATCTGTCCAGGCTACGGTTCTTATCGGTGTCGTATCGACACAACCGTATCGGTACGAAACAAAAAAAAGAGCAGTTTTCCGACTCGGAACAACTTAAATGTGGACAGGTAAACCGTCACGGTATCGATACAGTTAAGTCAATATTCTGAAATATGTGCACGTCTTGCTTTACAGTTTAAATACTTTAAACAGCTTTACATTTTACGCTGAGCTACAGTACATTTATCATGGCTACACCAAAAAGCAATAAAACAGAAATGCATTCCCAAAGCCGTGATGAAGCCCGCTGTGTTTGCAACCTGCGCCGCTCAAAAAGCAAAAAACAGAAATGCATTCCCAAAGCCGTGATGAAGCCCACTGTGTTTGCAACCTGCGCCGCTCAAAAAGCAAAAAACAGAAATGCATTCCCAAAGCCGTGATGAAGCCCACTGTGTTTGCAACCTGCGCCGCTCAAAAAGCAAAAAACAGAAATGCATTCCCAAAGCCGTGATGAAGCCCGCTGTGTTTGCAACCTGCGCCGCTCAAAAAGCAAAAAACAGAAATGCATTCCCAAAGCCGTGATGAAGCCCACGGTGTTTGCAACCTGCGCCGCTCAAAAAGCAAAAAACAGAAATGCATTCCCAAAGCCGTGATGAAGCCCACTGTGTTTGCAACCTGCGCCGCTCAAAAAGCAAAAAACAGAAATGCATTCCCAAAGCCGTGATGAAGCCCGCTGTCTTTGCAACCTCATGCTTTTAAAGACGGCTAATTGTTTTCGCTTTTTGTTCGTCTCACTCTCTCGCGTTCGGCTCGTCTCTTAATAATGACTGAACAAAACAAAATACTGTACACGGACAGGACGGCAAAAACATGCTGTATTACATATAGCGGATCCATTTCTAACAGATGTGACAGCGTTTGTCATGGAAACGAGTTCAGAACCCGAACACTGTCAATTTAAACATACATGAATGTGGACAGGTATATCTCAACCATATCGGTACTGTACCGGTATAGAAAAGTGAGTTAGAAAGTGGTTTTGTAACGGTATATTTTATACCGAAACAAACTGTACTAGTATCATACTGATGCACGTGTGAACAGGGCATATTTTGTGCTGTATATTGGTCCAGGTTCCTGATGTGATTATGAACTTGTTTCAATTTCAAAAAGAAAACGGGACAGGATTTATTGATTGACACTTAACAGCAGCCAATAACCACTCTGGTCTTTCCTCACTGACTGGTAGATCATCATCTGGGCATCTGAGGCGGGTTTAGTATCCTAGGAGATCTCAACAGATATTGTTAAGCGAGTGAACATTGTGCAAGTGTCCAAAATGAACTGAAAAATCTGCAATAATTACTGCAGCGGCTCCTGTAAAATATTTTTGTGTTCTACTGGTGGCAAACTATTTTGTACAACCTGCAATGTTTCATTGGATCTCATATGTGGAGTTACGATCCAGCGGCATTTAGACTGACAGCAAACGAAAACGAAAAAGGTTGCAGATAATGCATTGCTTCAAAATGAAGGTTAAAAAAACTTTCTGAAACAGCGACACGTGACAACGTAGTAATCTTAAATATTATTAGTTTCACTCAAGACAGACGGCTACAGTTGGGACTGATTTAAAACAAAATAATATGTATAAAATACATTAACAAAGCAGGTTACTCTTGATCTCTGCATCATCACAGATGCATATTCTCAGTAATTT